>NC_069142.1:11637196-11857196 GCF_943734755.1 Anopheles moucheti
GGAAACGGTTTTGTTATTTTTTTTTCGCGTGTGTGTGTGTGTTGTTGGAACTTATCGCTTGAAACTTGTGCAGACATAAATCGGTATTCAGGGGGGGGGGGTAGGGATTACCATTCGTTATACGGTAGCAAAACCCCGGTGCGGGACTCGTGCACCTTTGGTCGATACCTTGGGAAATACCTCGGCACAGCTCGGTACGGTGGAGGTTAAGCGATGTTTTATTGTTAGTTTTCGTGCTACCCATTGCATCCATGGTGGTATTAACGGTTAAATTGGGTTAAGCTACGAGTTCTAGACGCTGTGCTGTTACTTACGACGGTGACTTTCGGATGACTTCGCAAAGGCACCCACGACGACACTCTTTAATTTCTCGTTCCGAAGTAAATCTTGTGTGGATCCCCAAGGTTATTACACCATGGGAAAATCCGTCCGTTATTGACGGCTACAACGTATCCCCTTTTGCTCCCCTTTTGAAGACACCGTGTTACTTTGATATGGATGATATTCATCCCACTGTTTCTTAAGTGACTTATAATAAGCACAGCATTCAACCATGTGAAGTGTCTCCATATGCATCGCACACCGATTGTCGCCGATTTTTATGCCACCCGAATCCCAGGTGATGGTGATTGTTTAAGAAGCGAACCAAAACAAAAAAGAAAAACCCCTCTTACAGCGAAATACGCAACCCCTAATCCATTCGCTAAGCACATGTTGCGTGTACAGCGGTTCCTGGCGGATAGTCCTTGCGTAAAATATTCCACAAGGAGCTCCAGTTTCGTCCCGTCAAGCAGGCGTTGGCTTACCGCGTTTAAAGCAGCTTCCGCACGGCAAACGTGTCGACGAGAGTGGGTTGCGACGAGAGAGAGAGAGAAAAAAAAAGCGTACAAAAGTCCCATTTATCACTCACCACTATAGGAAGCAGTGGATCATCAACCCAGGGACATTATAAATCACCATACGTGATGACGTATGCGTTCCGTCGGAATCGCGCCCAGTTGTGCGGTTTTTATTTGGGTGCGAATAGAAGTATAAGAAACGAAAAAAAAAACCCACACACAAGGGGCCTGGGTGACGAATGGATAAATGATGTGGAAAATGACTGTCTTAAAACATGCCGCATGGCTGTGAGTGTGGCTCGCTCGCTTCAGGAAAAACGGAAGCATTTTTGGCGCTATTTTCAAGCCTTGACGATAGAGAGGGGGATGATGTTTACCCACAATTCCTGGGCTCCTGGATGCGCTACCGTGACAGTTTGTGTATTGGTGCAACTGGTCAAAATGCTCGTGTTCGCTCTGTTTCTTCATTGTTTTTACAGAAGGTTGTACGAAGGAAGTCCTGCACCATAGTCTTAAAAAAAACATCGATTTAAGGAGGGATTCACCTCCTCCATTGAAGCGGGTTTCAAGCAGTGGTGCGGGCTCGTTAAAGTGGCAACAACTTGTGGTAGCAGATTGTCAGACCGAAAGTGTCTACCCGAGCGGAACGTTGCTGGGGCTTTCCCGCTTCGCCGGAACTACTGATGGGGTTTAATTTAGAAAGATCTAGCAAATCATCTCTTGGCGGCGCTTGGAAGGGTGATTTCTCTTCCACAATGTCCCAAAAGAAACCGAACGAGCGCGCAATAACACGCACAAACTGAAGGCCGGGCTTGAAGCTGTCAGCGAGTTTTCAGTGAGACAAAGTAGGGAAAAGTGAAAATGTTGAAGTGAACGTGATCCACTCCAACCAATCATGCTGCTTCCAGTAAGAAGCATTTGTACATCTTTTTTTTCTCTTCCTACTCCTAAAACCATTGGGTAGCGGTGGAGGCATGATTAACCCTTCCCTATTACGAAGAACGACGCCACGCCGCTGAGATGTCGCGCGTCAAACCGTGTGCGGAGTGTGCGGGACAGAGTCATTAAATATTCAAATACAATTCCTTCACCAAACTCGCTTCGCTAAATCCCGTCGGCGGACAAGTCGTTAAGGTGGGACAATCCATCAACGGGCGCATTTTTTTTTCTTTTTTTGTAGTTATTCTATTGCAGATATTTGTTGCTCTGCTGGTTTCTTACGTCTTGGGCCGGTTGGGCGACACCTCCGGGGAATGGTAATGGTCGGGTTCTGTAGAAATCACTTGACTCGGTGTGAATTTTAACGCAACCGAAAGACAAAAGATGTACTCATGTGGAAGATGTACGCTTAATGTGGCAGCGAAATATAGAAAATCTTGAAGAATACTGTCTGTGAAGATCTCGCATATAATAAAAAGGAAAGGCTTGATCGTGGTAAAAGTGATATTTTGTCTCAGCTTTCTCGTATCTTCACGAGGTTTGCTCCACATTCAGCAGCGTGCTACCCAACTGCATGACTTCGGACAAACATCTGTGGAGGACGATTTGTGAATAAATAATTTCAATTTTGATTACAACGTCCAGCTAAACAAAGCCATCTCCACCCCCTCCCCCCTCCCTCCATTCAAAAATAAAAAGAAATCCCATTCTTTTGTTTTTTTTTCCACCAGCTTCTATTTGCTGTTGACATTTTTGATCCACAACCCGTGTGCTCGGTGGTTTACCCCCTGGCGACCATAAACCGGTCGCTTCCATCCAGTTCGAATGTCCGAAAAGCGAACCACCGGTGTTCCCCCGGGTGCCAAAACGGTGTGCTCGCGCGTCCACGCGCCTAAAAGTAGGCACAGCGCACAGCACAGCCACCGTGACGGTTCTATTGACACAAGTTGATTAGGTTATCAGACGAGCGTGACAACAAACGTCAAAAACTCACCGCCTGGCGAAAAAGGGGAAGAAAAGCGAGGGGGGGGGGGGAAGGGGGCTGTTGGATTTGTATTGTAAATGGTGCCGGATTCCGGTTCCGGCCGTTGGGCTTCGTGTTTTTCCCCCACCCCGGTTGCGAACCGTTGGCATGGGAAAATCTGAAGCACCACTAAATCATCCAAACCAACACCGAAACGGTCTGTGGCGGTGACCGGGAAACGGGTAAAACTGGGATTATGCAGACCTGCAGAGCGAAACCTGGGCATTGTTGGAGGTGGGTTATTGTGGAAGCAGGCGGATATTGATTGAAAGGTTGTCGGATTACGACAGGACATGACTTCTGTGAGTGCAAATTGATGAGCAAACCGAGAAGGTGGATCGACCCGCTCGGAGCAATTCACGTTTTAAACGTGAAAACCAGAACGGGGTAAAAAGGTACGTTTCCAATTGTCAAACGTTAGAATTAGCATTTTGTCGCAAGACTTGGCGCAAGGCGGAATTATTATTATTTATTTATTACCGAAGATTTGTGCGTGATTGAATGGGTTTGTTGGGTTTTTTTTAATGGAATGCCTTTCTTTACTCTTTAATGTCACACTGTGAGCCTCATGATGAGCACTGTTTATATCATTAATAAAAACAAAGTGTACTTACCCCAGAAGCAAAGATGATAGATTTTAACGCGTTATGGGAGTAGAACGACTCTAGTGTCTTGTTTTTCACACATACACCAAAGAAACACCTGTCTACCAACAACCAGAAGACAGCACCGTTCGAAGTTCGATTTGATTTGATTTTACAATTAAACACCTTACCCATACGGTTGCCATCACCGGAAGAGAAAAGGAAATGTATAGCCGGGAAGACGGCGTGAGCGTCTTAGAACACTTCGGCAACACCAGTACCACGCGGTACCGGTACCACAAGCAAGGTGTCCCCGGGATCTGACGTGACTGACACCTATTCGCGTTGCCGTTGAGTAATTAAATTAATTGATTCCACTGGTGTTCCACCAGCCGTTCCTGCATTCCTCGCGATACCAGCGAACGGGAGTGAGAATCTTGCAAAAGTTGAAGATTTTACAAGGTGAGTGTGTGGTTAGGAGTGTGTTTTGGCGGCGGAGTGCAGTGCGGAGCCCGGAAGGATGTCGACTCTGCTCGGTTTAGTCTGTAACATCGGTGAGGTATTATCCACCCGGTACGCGACCATTGACAGAGCGAATAAACAAAACACCAGCACACTTGTGTGCAAGGAGCGATAGCAAATTGTGGTGTGTTTTGCTCGCGTTTGCAAGGAACGGTGGCCGTGTACGGGCAGCCGCGTAATGCAGCGAAGACGCCTGTGTACGAATGATTGTGAAGCGCACTTCCTGCAAGATTATGGCCCGGTCGGTGAGTCGGTGGGAACGGTAGCTAGATCATGCGCTGGAATAAAAACACGTAACCCTGCACCGCCTGTATGAAGACAATGGTGGATTCACCGTGCTGAGTTGTCGCGCTGCGGAGACTAATCTCATTAATGCTATTGTCTGCGGTTTTTCGTTAGTGTGCTAGCGAGGAGCGCTAGTTCTCCGGCAGGGGAAAGCACGAAGTAATAAGACGGAATCGTCAAGTGATGAACTACAAGGTGTACCGTATTGTCCCTCATGTCCTGTAAAATGGTGCTGTTTGCTGGTATTTTTCTCAAAAATCTCAAAATTTTTCGCTCTAAGTATCGTAAAATGAATTACCTGTTGTGTAAAATGCATACTTTCAGGCGTTTTTTGAACATTGTGTTATGTTTCTAGTGACAAAATATAAATTATTATAAAAGGAGTTATTGTCTACTATTTCTCTTAAAACCTCAATGTTCTCAAAGTTATTAACCCGAAAAGAAATAATTTGTTAAGAGAAAAGCATAATTTTAGGCGCATTTCGAACATTGAGTTGTATTTCTACTTTGAATTGCATACATTTAGGAGCTTTCAATCTTTTATCATAAAAAAACGATTTAGAATTAAAGTTTCCATTGCTAGTGGAAAAAGGAATAATTTTTTAAGAGAGAAGCATACTTTTAGGCGCATTTTGAACATAGTGTTGAATTTCTACCTTGAATTGCATACATTTAGGAGCTTTCAGTTTTGTTTCATGAAAAAAACGTTCTAGAAATAAAGTTTCTATTGCCAATTGATGTGAATTGAGTAATTTAAGAGCAAAAAAGACCAAACCCATCCTCGTAAAGCCAATGTATCAACCGAGACCACCATATTGACCCAGTTTAGAGTGTTCTGTTTTAGGATGTGGAAACAAAGGCGCATCTCTTTCAATTTTGTGATATTACCACACATTGTCAAATAATTTTTGTTCTAGTTTTTCCCTTTACGAATCCCTATTTTTTGGCCTTCTGAGCTGTTAAAGAGACCCAAGGCTCATAACTCGAAGCACATCGTATAACCACAGTACGCTCCGTCCTAACCGGCCGTAGCGAGGACCCCTTTCGCACCGAAAAAAAACCGATCCAGCCAAAACCAGTTCAACAACCATTTCCTGTTTAGCGGAACCACTTAAAAAGTTGTTTTGGGTGCTGCGTTACGAGGCAAAGACATGATACGAACAACCTTTTTCGCCCCGGTGCCGGGACACCCGCACACGGGTGGTATCCCTTTTATCTGAATAGTATGTTTAAATAGTGTCTTAATTTTAAAACCATTTCCAGCTTTGATTATCGTCAATGTGGGAAGGAACGAGAGAGAAAAAGAGAAAGAGAGAGTGTGGGAGTTAGTGAGAGAGAGAGAGAGAGAGAGAGAGAGAGAGAGAGAGAGAGAGAGAGAGAGAGAAAGAGAGCAAAATAAAAAAGAAGCATTCCTAGCCCAATATTACCCTTTTTCGGTAGTAGCCTGGGCGTTTGCCCAGGACCCGACCCGGTCATGGGTGAGTGGTAAAGGACATGCAATAACATTCTCGTCGATCCACCCGAACCCCCCGAATTGAAACAACAAATCACATCAAAAGCACACCATCATCCGGCAAAGGTGTGTGAACCGGTGAAGCCAACCTGGAAGGAGTTGGAGGAAGAACAAAAACCATGAGAGAAAAAAATAAGCAACCTCGAGCAACGAAAGCACATCCTGCCCATTACAAGGGTTCTTTTTGGGAGCGGCACCTACACATACCTACCCCGGGTGTAGTGGCACCTTCAGGGCTTCGGCGCGTCCACTTTTCCAACTGCGTAGCGAAGATAAAAGGGCACTCCCACTACACTACACAAATCATCACATCGCAAGGGATCCGCACCGTAACTTTTCTTCACCAGACTTTGTTTTTCTCCAGAAACTGGACCATCCGGGCGTGTGTGTGTGTGTGTGTGTGTGTGTCGGCCAAAAGGGAAACATGGGATAAAACGTGTAAGCAATTTACTCTAATCATACGGTCATACGGATTGGATTGATGGTAAGTCTTGGCTTTCAACGGCTTTCTTCACACCGGCATTGTCGAGCGGCCGCACCGGGTCCGAGCCAGGGGTCCGGTTCGGTATCGTACAGATGCGCTTATCCCACGCCTCCCAAAGCCGCACACCGCTGCCCATTTACCTGCCGGGCGTGTGCGTGGACCGTCTCCCACCGCCGGAAAGTGATATTGTTTAACTTTGCTTCTTTGGGTTGTCTTTGGGATCCGGGCCCGATCCCGCAAGGATCGGTTTTGTTTCGGAGACCGGTCAGACAAATCCTTGTGCAGTGTTTCCGCTCGATAGCGAAACGTTGTTATGTTTGAAGTGGCCTCCGGGTACCGCCCCGGTCCAACCACCGGTGGAAGGTTCACCCTTTTTACGGTACAACTTAATGCGCCCACTAGATGCTGGATGTGTGTGTGTGTGTGAGCAGTGTAGGGGTATGGGGCTGGAAAATTGCATCTTAAGGGAGATTTTGATTTTGTAGCACCACTTTAAGTACAATAGTTTCGTTGGGACGTTGGGACGTGCAGAAAAGGGTTTACAGTAGTTGGTCGCATCCTTACCCTGCCGTACTAATGTATGCATCCCCCCTTCTCGCCGTGCCGAATGTTGTCAGCAGTGGTGTCTGTTAGCCATAATAAAAGCGCATCGTAAAACCTAACCTCAACTAGTGCCCGTTTTTAGGCGCTTGCCAGAACCGTCTACAGCACGCCACACCGACACTTGATTGCTGAATGATGCAATTGTAATCATTCTAATGAAATAGCTCATACACATACACATCATCATCAGCGTGGACAATCGTAGGGGGACGGTTGACTTTTCACCACTCCGGTACAATAAATGTAATGGCCGCCAACTATTTGGGTCTCGAGCAATGGTTTTGGTGTTGGTAAGCAGTACAGATGGCAAGTGATAAAATAAGATTGCGAGCCCAATTTATGCATCAAAACTTTATCCTACCCTACACACACACACACGCACATACACGCACACTCATCATTTCAACTAGCATTTTTAAATGGCTTATGATGGAGTCTCTATGTTGTTTCGACCGGTTTATCGCCCGGGTCGGATGAAGTAGTCTCGAGTGTGTGCATAATTTCAATTAAAGCGACCGATAAAACCAAATGCACCATATGTCATTCACCATTTCGGGTAAGGATTGTTCGGTGTCATTCGTTTGACAGTAATTGTGGGTGAAGGTTTTATTATTGTTGGACACTCTTTACATTTTCCTCAAAGAGCTGCATCAGGCTGGGAATTTTAAATGAAAGATCATTTGTTTTTCTGTAAAGTCTATGATGGAGTCCTCAAGTTCCAAAGAAATGTCTAATTAAAATCGTTGCAAATAGTGATGAAACTAAGAGAGTTACCTCCACAATTATGATGAATTCCGACAAAGAGCTCCAGCAATTCACTCAGTTAAAATCAGTAAGACTAACGCTACAGGTTGCGTAAAACAGGAAGTCCTCTTGAGTCTCTATGCCCTCAACAAAGACTTCATGAAACACATAACTGGGGAGTTCGGGGCCTCAAATATAGAAACTTCGACAGAAACTCTCCTACGGAAATGATGGAGGTAGAATATGTGCGAGATGGAAATAGCATCAACTATGCTTGAGTCAAACGTGAAGACTGCTTCAATTCAAGAAACATCGAAGCAATGAAGGAGAATTAGTTGAAGGAATGGTAATAAACAAGTGTAACCAGCATGGACATCTCGGGGTCACTGGGTGTCATAGCAAAGGCAAATTTCTCAAGGATTTTTCTGCTGGGTAGAATCCATTGTGCAAGATCTCGGATACGAAATTTAAAGATTGATATTCATTTTTGAGTCAAGTTAAGATGCAGCTTTGGACAACTACAATTGGTACAGACTACTATACCTACAAGATCCTACAGAAGAATTCTCTTCTTATGATTATTATATTCATTTATTTCTTTTTCGCCTTCTGATTGCAATTCTTCTCCAATACCTTCTTAATTGTCGTTACTTTTACTTTACTTTACTTTTATCTTTACTATAATAAATTTCAAAATTTATGTATAATGTTTAGAACTAATTATGTAACACTTTCATATGTTACTTTTAGAATATAGTGTATTGATCTCAAAATTTATTATTTAGTATTAGACGACTTTTATACGTTTGGAGTTTCATAGGAAAAAAATTGAAATCTCTGAGATCTTCTCCATTACTCTCCATTATGTGAGAGCTGGGCACGTCATTGAAAAGGCACCGGACAATCACATCCCTCAAATGGCCACAGCCTGCGTTCCAGTCCCGAACTGAGAAGAACCGAACGAGAAATGGGCGCATTGTTGAGAAGGCATGCCATCAAACGGTTGCACGAAGATGCCGCAACATCATTTGTAAACAGTCCCGACTGTCGGCTGCTTCATCCTACCCGATTATCATTACTGCTCTACGTTATGAATTGAAGTACCTTGCAATAATCGGGATTAAAGTAATATTGCGACCAAATTGAACCACTTCACATTGAAATGTTTCAGATTGGAATTAGGTTTTCCATTCGCTTGCCGGGGTAAACAACAGAAAGAAAAAGAAGAACCTTTTGCCTATTTTACGAGCCTCGTACTCCACGTCCACGACCCTCGGCAAAGCGTTTGCCAGCGACTTGGTGTAAGCGCCAAAAATTACTTTCAATACCCCGTTTCGTGCACATCTGTTCGCATTTCGCGCGGCACCACGGCCCCAAAACGGACGGTCCGCCTGTAATCTTGCTGTAAACGGTTGGAAAAACCTGGCCTGCACTTGAAAATTTAAATTTATCGATTTTTCATTAAAGATTATGAAAATAAGATGCGCCCGTTGTGGCGGTGGCTTTCCACTACGCAACAACCGGGACCGACGAGTGGCCAGAAGTTTAAAAGGCCCCCGCCGCTGCCTTTTTACGATGATGCGAGTAAGTTTGCTTCGGAAGGGAAAGAAAAGCCCACCCTGCTTAACGCGCGGGTGCGAGCAACGTAGGGAAAGGGCGAGTCGCGAGTGGGAGGTCGCGAGCGCTCAAAGAAGACGGCTAAAGATTGGTTCCTGGTGGCGCTAAAGTTATAAAATAGTGTCCCGACCGAGGCGAACGGCAGGGTGGGGTGGTTTCGTTTGCTGGGTACGGCGTACGTAAAAGGGAATATGAACACTCGGGTCTTACTCTCGCAGTAAGCGTATTATAAAACCGCCACTCGTAAACCACAACTGCGTCGTTTTTCCATCGACTTGCGGTATCGGCCAGAATTAGCGTCTTACGTCTTACGGGCGCATTTGTTTTTTTTTTTATTTTTGCGAGGCGAAGAAAAACGTGAAACCGGTTCGACTGGCGGTGGTGGCGATGTAGGAGGTGGTGGTTTTTTGGTTGGATGCGTACACTTGGGCGTAAGTGCGTCCCTTACCCGAATGGTGGTGTCTGCACGCGAGCACAGTTTATTCTGGCTCGGGCTCCTTTCTTCAACGACGCTAGGCGGAAAACGGAAAATGGAAGTACATACACACACACACAACGAGAGCGAAAGACGTTGAAGGAGAAGCAGAAGAATAAAACTTCTATATCTCAAGCGAAAAGCTATCCTTCGTTTGAATAGCAACACCATTCACCACGGACTTCCGCTTTTTTCCCTCCCTACTGCTGAAGAAAATGAATTAACACGAGCAAAGCACGAGGACAAGAACGGCAAAGTCACAGACTGTGCCCGCGATAATGAGAAAACGCGGAAAACAAGCTCGCCAACCGGGTGTTTCCAGGCGATGCGAACACCCATCCGGTGTTTTTGGCTGGAAAGAATGCTACCACCGGCCCAGGAATACCAGGCGCGATGGTAGCGCCCGAGAAAACAAGACATCCAGCCATGAGGTGGAACAAAAAAATGTCATAGACCGTAAGAATTGTCCCGAACTGCCTGTTGCCGGGGCGATTACGGGGCGAAACAAAAAACCACCCGTTTGGGAGGTTGGGAGTTTCCAACCCGCCCGCAGCAGCAGTGCGAAAAACGGAAACGCACGGTAGTTGGAGTGATGTATTCTTTGTGTGCCGTGTCAAAGGATTTTAGGAGTGTTGTGTCGTGGGTGTAAGGGTTCTTCACGGGTTCTTTACACCCACCACAGAAATACCCCAAAAACGGTGACTATGTGAAGATATTCGAACTATTCTCGTGGAAGGTTTTGATGGCACGTTGACAAGAATTGTTTGATGCTGGCTTTCGGGGCCGTGCCGACGATTAGGGCTGGAATTATTTTTATGGCTGTTAATGAGCGCAGAACAAATGTTACATTTAACAGCTTCCGAACATTGTCTGGTGATGTTAAGAATGGGTTTGCAAATTATGTATCCTTCGTTAGTGAGTCTCACTCGCAAACATCAACGAGATATTGCTAGCTGGAATACCTTGCAATACCCGGTGAAGTAAACGTCACTATGTTATAATATTGACAGTGGAGGATCAATCCCCTTGGAGGCCCAGGGCGGAATTTTTAAAGGGGGGCCTATAATTTTGCTAAGACATTATCGGTGTTAGGGAGGTGTACTTAAAACATGATTTAACAACACCAACAAAATCTCGAAAAGGAAGATCCCTTGCGTACACCTCAGAGTTCTGTTGCGTAGCCCTGTAAATGGGCCTAGTAAGCTAGTCTTTATATAAACGTTTGTATGCGCTAAGGAGAACTACAACGCCACATTTTTTACGATTTACGTACATTTACGAATCCTGATTAGTCCAACGCCTTCTACGATTTTTTGCCCAAGGTACAGTTTTCAATCGGTTTACTTTACGGTAACAATCAGAGAAATTTCTTAGAAACCTGTTTTGCTCATGTTGATGTTTTAGGCGATGAACAACACAATTGTTTTAGATTTGCGATACCAGAAAAACATGTTTTTCAAGAGGTGACACCTGCAGTGTGGAATAAATTAGCCCATCACTATTGCATTGCACACTATCAAACGCGTGAGAGCGATCGCTAGTGTAAGGAAGATGGATGAAACTGAAAGCATCCATCATCTCGCTCAAACTTCCCATCGACTGGTACGAAATTCCATACCAACCAGCTATTTCAGATTGCCGATACCAGGAGAGCATCCACGGAAGAGGTAGCACCTTGTACAGCAATTTTGCTCGAAAACCGCCGAAAGGTATGCAATGTTTAAACACTATCTTTCCCTTTGGTCGTGAAAAATTTCTTCGAAACCTACCAATTTCCGAATGTTTAGTACCAGGAGAGCATCCACGAAAGAGGTAGCACCTAGTCCAGCAATTTTGGTCGAAAACCGCCGAAAAGTATGCAATGTTTAAACACTAACTTTACCGTTGGTGGAGAAAAATTTCTTCGAAAACTACCAGTTTCCGAATGTATGGTACCAGGAGAGCATCCACGGAAGAGGTAGCTCCTGGTACTGCGCCGTAAGGTATGCAATGTTTATACACTAACTTTGCAACCAACTTGCAATGCAATGCGCCGTAAGGTATGCAATGTTTGTACACTAACTTTGCAACCAACTTGCAATGCAAGTTTGGTGCATGCAAGAAACTTGCAAGATGGCGCCCAACTTTGTACTTGCATGCAACAAACTTGCATGCAATCTTGCATGCAAGTTTTCGCATGCAATTTCTTGCATGCAAGAACTTGCATACAAACTTGCATGCAAGTTTGCATACAAACTTGCATGCAAGTTTGCATACAAACTTGCATGCAAGTTTGCATGCGAAAACTTGCATGCAAGATTGCATGCAAGTTTGTTGCATACAAGTTTGTTGCATGCAAGTACAAAGTTGGGCGCCATCTTGCAAGTTTCTTGCATGCACCAAACTTGCATTGCAAGTTGGTTGCAAAGTTATTGTACAAACATTGCATACCTTACGGCGCATTGCATTGCAAGTTGGTTGCAAAGTTAGTGTATAAACATTGCATACCTTATGGCGCAGTACCAGGAGCTACCTCTTCCGTGGATGCTCTCCTGGTACTATACATTCGGAAACTGGTAGTTTTCGAAGAAATTATTCTCCACCAACGGGAAAGTTAGTGTTTAAATATTGCATACTTTTCGGCGGTTTTCGACCAAAAATTGCTGCACTAGGTGCTACCTCTTCCGTGGATGCTCTCCTGGTACTATACATTCGAATACTGGTAGTTTTTAAAGAAATTTTTCTCGATTAACGGGAAAATTAGTGCCCCGGTCCTGGTGTACTTTCGGTTATACTTTAAAGTCACAAAGTCGATTTTCTTCTTTGCATTTAATTAATTACATAGAAACAAATGTTTTGTATAACCAAGGAAGATATTTTTTATCAATTTTTTACCTTTTTGATTAATTTTTTTGCTATAAATTAACTCTGCTGTTAAATTCCCAAAAATCGCACAATTGGCAAAAATTGTTTGGGGCCCCCAACACGACGAGGCCCTAGGCGACCGCCTACTCCGCCTACCGTTTGATCCGCCGCTGAATATTGAGATTATTGAGATGTCTATAATTCTTCCAACATTACTAAGGTAACATCGATATCAAAAATTTATCTTGATCACAACTCTTAGATTGTATTATTGCAGTATCTAATATTTCATCATTTTCTTGTATGGTTCTTCAAAAACGAGCAGATCTTCTTGGAGTTCGCCGATGAAATAAAATTTTTCAACTCCTACTCCAACTCCTCAATAATACAATTTGCGATAAAGTCATTTTGTGTATTGTCCACACCTGGTAATGTCTAAATAACACCATTTTAGTACTCATCAACCTTCAACATATATCTACATTTTAGCATGGAATAATTCAACAACATCTTTAGAATATTCAATTGCTAGTGGTTTAATTTAATTTAATTTAGTTCATCTCAATAGTGGTATCTCAATAGTGGTGAGAGTTGGCACTTTTCAAGAACTCGTCGTGCAGTCATTACAATATTGGGTAATGCAAAGTTCATGATAACAATATTCTAGAGATCCTGAATTAAGAATAATTCATCTTCAGATTCAGATCTTATCCTGTATGACTAAGAAGCTCTTACCTCCTCTGTCACATTCAAGGGTACTTCCACACGTGTACATCTATTCTGTAGTTTACAGAAGTTAATTTTTACAGAATAATCGTAGTAGAATTTATTGACACAGGTTTTATTCCAGCTAGCCGATGGACTGGTACTGGTCAATACTACTAGATGGTCTTTGATGAGTTAGATCACACGCTGTGGTATGACACTTTAGAACCCTATTTTATCAGAACTTTATAGTTCAACCACTTGGTGGTGGCTTGAATGCTTGCGCCTGTTAGTATGCAATAGGTTAGTTTTAAGGCTCAAAGATGGATATGAAGAGGTGAGTCCCTGAGATCAATGAATTAAAGTTTCTATTAATATGAGGTTGTAGACAACCACCTCTTACGGTATATATCCTCCAACGTCTTGTTAATACAAAGCTGCATAATATTGTTGTGATTATCGCGCCACAAACACAAATGCAGATTTTTGCACACTGCCACTGTTTGGTCACGGTCAGCGGTGCCCTGGCTTCGTTTCAGTTTGCTCAACGCCCCTCGATCAAGAAGTCGTTGGCCCAGTTTTGCGTATTTCAGCGTCACCAGTTTGTGTCCATCAACTAGAAGGCCCGTTTACCCAGACACACGCGCGCCCGCGACCATCGAAAGAAAGCAAAAGGAGACGCTGTCGCTTAATTTCACTCTCCCCATTGGCAGCCCAGCCACAGGACCGAACCCCGGGTGGAGCTTGGTTCGGAAAAGTTTGCGAATAAATTAAAAATTAAAAACCCACCGGGGAGAAAGCGTGTGTACGGGGAACCGGCGTACGCTACGTGTGACGCGCGTTGGTGTGTGTGTTTGGCGTGGAAGATGGTGGCCAGAAAAGATGCGATGGGGGGCTAAGTATACGTGCCTAACACATACACCGTACCGGGCCCCTCCTCCCCCGCCACATTCGAATGGTTCCACTGCCCGTACGGTCTAGTTTCAGCTGGGTTGGCCTACTCCCTCGAACTACCTGGACCTGGGTCGGGTTTCCAAGGGCAACGGTAAAACTTTTGAAGCGTCAGAAGCCGATATGCCGACGCGGGTTCCTCTCAGCTGAGCAGTGGGTGTGCATGGTGGCAGGGCAAGTACTGCAAGATGGAAGATTGAGCAAGGAAGTCCGTAAAAGTGGGGGACCACTAAGGACAACTTTGGCGACCAACGCCACACGCTATGCGCCACGGTCCCGGGACCAAAACTCTCCAAGAGTTTTCCTCACTCACACACGCACACGCACACACACACACACACATAAACGTATACATACTCATTGCGCCGTAAATCTTGCGCCCTGTTGGCCAACCCTGACCGGCCCAAGAGTCTTCCCACTGTGCGGCTGTGTGTGCGCCTTGGCAGGGATCACTACCCCTGCAACGCAGCTTGGACGGGCATGGAAAAATCGATAGTTGATTGTTTTGTCGTTGAATAGTGCGGTTGTGGTTTGTTTGTAGCAGCTTAAAGCTGACGAGACAGAGCGGCACGCAGAGCTTTTAATTCATCCCGCAGCGATCGAGCGTGGCGGTTTGAAGATGGTCTCAGCCCTTCAAGCTGACGTCTATGACGCCTATGAGGTTGATGCTCTTTGGTCGAATGATTAGCTGTTGTGGTGTATCATCAGCTGGATTAAGTACTCTTTTAGGATCTCGCACAACGCTTTGAAGTGTCGGCAGTGTATCTCATTACCAAACCCAAGATCTGTGCCGGTACCGCAAGGAAGTAAAAAGAAAAAAAAAACCCCATGAACACTAGAGCAACAGAAAAGGTTCGATGGATCATGCAGTATCCGGGGGGGTTTTTTTTTTTTATTACCATGTCTCGAGTCCTGTAATCGAGTCCTCTTCCCAGCATCTTTGAGTAGCCTCAAACACGGCAACACACACATACACTCCCGCACACACAGCAGCCAAAAGGTTAATATATTATGTAAATTTGATTTTCATTTCATCCTTTTAAATTTGACTTAAGCCTTTTTCGCTCAAAAACCCCGTACCCAGGCCACAGACGGCCGGGATGCGCACTGTTACGGTACCGGATG
Source organism: Anopheles moucheti (assembly GCF_943734755.1). Taxonomy (NCBI): domain Eukaryota; kingdom Metazoa; phylum Arthropoda; class Insecta; order Diptera; family Culicidae; genus Anopheles; species Anopheles moucheti. Next base: position 11,652,451 of record NC_069142.1, read on the forward strand.
TCCGGATCAGACGCAAGACGATGGCGTCAGCCGTGCCGAGCGTAAGGAAGCGCTATCGCATTGGCACGGGCTTGTCATGCCGGGAGGCATCGGTGAGAATCTGGGAATCGGTTGCCTGTCGGATTATGGCACCCAGGGCACCCAGGGAACGGCAGTGCTCCGGCTAAAAAAGAACCAAAAAAGCATACGCCCGCCAGCGTTGGCGGGGTGGCGTAGACAATCGTGCCCGTGCGCTACGGTTCAGCAGCAACAAGGGTGTTCTAATGGGAAGATATTTACATCTAATCTACATACATAATAACTGAAGCGTCGTTGTGCGTCTTCGGCTGGTTGTAGGATGTAGGTTGGTATGGCTGATAAATTTCTGGTTATTGGGTTAGATGGGTGAGGCCCCACAGACGGTGAAGATGTGTTATTTTTAAGGATTTATTCTTTCGCTGTGTTCGCTCCCACATCCTGACCAGTCGGTAGTAAATCGCGAGTATACGATTGAACATCGTTTTCCTGAGGACATTTCTTAGACAATCATCATATTATCACAGTCTACCGATAGTGGTATTATTTTAAGGTAGTTAAAAGATTATTACAAGCGAATTGGAATGATACTTTCGTTTCAAATTGTGAAAAAATAACAATAGAAATAAATTACCAATCTAATTGCATAACTTTAGGCGTTTTTATGCGTTATGCATTACAATGCGCCTGAAAGTATGCAATTGCGCACTGCAATAATTAGCTATTTATCTAAATCGGCTGCCATATTTCATGATGCGATATACTTTCACTATTTTCGTGTTTTACTCATGCAATGTAATGGTAGCATCTTCTCTCATCCCGCTACAGCACAAAACCATCAGATATGACAGGCCTTCCACGAATATCTTCATCAACATTTCATCGATTTAGAAGGCTTTAGAAGATGCCACTTTCTTTCCCGCATATGGTGACCTGCCCGTACCGAAACCGAACCGTTCCAACCGATGTTGAACACACCGCAGCACGTTTCACTGACCCCCCCCCCCCTCCCCCCATCCTTGGGGGTAATGCCGAACTGGCTCTAGTCGATAGGTCATTAATGCAACCCTCCTTGCCTCCGTTGGTGTAGTTTGACCTGCCTTCGCTGATTAGAGGCTACTGCTTCAGCCCATTGCACAAGGGGTTAAGTTAGGGACCTAATTCCTTATTTATGCCACGCACTGTACCACTCGGTCCCCATCATTCCCGCCCTTCCATTCCATTTTTCCCCCCAGAGCAGAGCTGATCCGTCAGATGAGGGCACGGATCGACCGGGTGGAGACTCGATAATGGGTCCGTCCGGCCAAGTAATCCGGGACATTTGCTGGTGTGAGATGAGTGTCCATTTCTCCCTTCCATTCCCCACCGCACCGGGGAAGCAACCTACATCCCCCCCCCACCCCCCGGCTATGATCGCTTTATTAGACGTAGTTCGGAAAGCTGACTTTGGTTTTGTTCGATTGTATGTGAAGGATCCACTAGGTGAAGTGAGTGTTGGTGAGGAGCTGAGAAGAGCATGGGAGTTAGAGTTTGAGCAATCTCCCTCACTCCCTTACACACACACACACACACACACACACACACGCACAATCCCGCCCTTTTCCCGCGACCACGGCTAACGCAATCTCCGCTCGTATAAATTTCATTTGGCAGTTTATTGTACGGTGGAAATTAAACCGAAATGATTCCACTAATTTATTCCACTGACGTTAAGTGCGGAAGTAAATCTCATTTTCGGTTCTCAACCCCCAGGTCCCCGGCATGTACCACAGTCCACGCACAACCAAAGTGGGGGAAGCCTTGACAAGAAAGGCGGCAACGGGCAGCGAACTGGCGGGTTGTTGATTTTCGGCAGTATCGTTGTGTGTTGGTAGTTTTTTTTCCCCTCCCTCTCTTCGCTCCACCCCCCCCCCCCCCCATTCCCCCGCTTTGGCTCCAGGATGCTCCAGTAACGGTGACCTTCCTTCCTCATCATGGTTTGGCTTAATTCTCGTTAGCAGCTTCTTCAGGCCCTCTTTACCACATTCGGTTATTAGCTGCACCGCGCGCTAAGGGTTTCTGGCTTAAAATAATCTTTTATCTTCTAGCCCTTACCCGTACGGCAAAACCAGGGGCCACGGACTGATGATGGCTTGTCATTCGTACCGAGTACGGGCCGCAAAAACCGTCCGGGCCTTCGATCTTAATTTATGTTTCTCAATCCAGTCACGTCCTCATTAAAGATTCCTTCATGTAGCAGAAGGAAAAACTCTTCCAGCATCCCTCCCAAGCAAACGGGTACTCAGCTTACCTTATAAGCGCACCCATACCAGCGCACCGTTCGGGCTCGGGTTCGGTGGAACGGTACACCACGGTGGCCGGCCGGTTCCGTTTCCGTGCTGCGGCACACGTTCGGAAGGAAGTTATTTTAATTTCTGCCTCTTTTTTTGTCCGTGTCGGTGGAGGGTTTATTTCTTTATTTTGGCAGCGTCTGTCAGATTTCGTATCTGTCAACAGTTTGGAGTGCGGTGAAATGAGGTTAAGAGGTATCATTACACGAGATTTCGGTGCGCTAAAGATGGTTGGGATGAAGGTTTTGCACAGTTTAAACCGCAAATTCAATTTCATTGCTGCTGAAGAATGAAATCAATCTAATCGGCCTGCAATATCTTTTACACAATTCTTCAATCAAGCAAGCAACAAAAAAAAGCACATACACTGCTAAGCACTAAATCATATCAAATCAAACTAAAAAACCGTTTATGGGAGCATTCTTTCATCTCACAACTCGTTCCATCCGTTTGTGGTCGGTTAGTTGTAAGTTACTTCCTCAACAAGCAGCTTGGCCAACCCGTAAACCGATGGACATTCTTTAGCGGACCTTCTTCCGTACAGTTCGTTGGTTGGAGGTGGTTTGGAATTTCAGGTTCTACTACGGCGCCGAGTCCGGCACGGAGTACACTAGCGCGACCATCTATGTTGTGGTTTGTTTGATTAGATATCCGTCAGGTTGGGTAACGAGAGGTTTGAGAAGTAGTAACCACAGGCACACAGGCTAGTGCCCGGGTGTGGATTTGTGCGTTGATGCTTACTTGCGAAAGAATAAGGTCACTTTAAGGTGGAATGCATTAAGGAATCTTTACTCTTTCCAACTAGGAACTAATGTTATTTATATGGTGTCAGAATGCGCAGAATAATTTAAATAATGCTGTATTATTATGTTAATCGATCCTCATTTTAAGATAATTAAAAAATACGATGGCACTCTATACGTGGGAACTTTCGGCATGTGAATAAAATAATATTAATCATATATCCTGGTCACGGCACCAAAACACAAACAATTTTTTTTCTTTTTTGCAATGATTGTTTTTGTAGATTTAAATTGTTATTTGTGTTTGGTTTCAATTGGTGCTTTTTTGTGGAATTCTAATTCCTTCTGATAAGAAATGTGCAATTTTTAATAAGCTTTAGAAGTTTCTAGGTGTATTAATAAGGTTTATTATTAGGTTAATCAGTCCTTGTTATAAAATATTCATACAATAAGATGCTCCGCAAACGGTTTTGGCTTTCTGATTCTAAATAAAATAATTTTCAAAATGTATCCTGGTCACGGCACCAAAACACACAACTCTTTTCCCCTTACTTTCAAAGAGGTTTTAGTTCATGAGTTTTTCAGTTTAATTAATGTTTTGTTGCAGTCAACTATTTAGCATATTTGTAGGCGAACTAACGCATAAAATATGCATGTATTATCTTCACACTCTGATAAAATGTGCTGAATGGTACCAAAGTAGAAAAATCTGTAGTTTTTGCTGTTCTCATATGTTTGAGTGTTAGTCACAGCGGGAAGCAAGCTATTAATGAACGCTTTGTTAGAGTTTGGCACCATTGAAACACTGCTAGACACGAGCCAGGTTGAAGATATCATTTTCTTGTTAGTTTGTCAAACTATACCCCGGTTCGAAATATTTGCTGCTCCCTTCTCGCTTTGCCTATGCAGCATGACACATCGGGGGGAAATAAGTGATAAAGGTAGCCCACCCCGCCGCCCATCGGCCACAGATGTTAATCAGGTTGAAAGGGGCCAAAAAATGGGTTTTTGTTGCAGGATCTTTTTTTTTTTTGTTCTCCTCGAGCTCGAGTCGAATTAGTGGTTCGTGCGCGCGGTAAAGATCGCTTTAGAAACAAAGCAACACGCACACACAAACACGCTGGAAAATATTGAGCGAGAAAACAGAAAAGAAAAAGCAGCCCGTATCGTGAGAAATTCCGCCCGGTTTCGCCACCCGGCTCGTGTCGGTGAAGATGTTTTGTGGTATATCGATTAAATATTCAGCATCAAACCGGCATCTTCTGGCTCGCTTCGTTTCGGGCTGACAAGTGACCGCATAAGGACACGCTCGGGAATACCAGTTGCCCGATAAAAGAATAGCAGGTGTTTCGTTTTCGGGTCGGATGGGCGTATAATGCCGGGGGGATGTGCTTTTGACGCTCCTTCCTCACTGTCGCACACAACCTTATTATTGTGGTGTACCTTTGGCACCAACTGGTACGCCTTTGTTGGTTTTGGGTGTCCTGGGTAGCGTGTTTTTTCCTCTTTTTTTTTTCGTGCGAGTGTATGTATTTTGTTCAGGTACTATCTTAATTCATTCACCAAAGTGGTTGTTTTGCGGTTTTTTTTCCCTCCCATGCACACCCCACTAGCACCAGTACGGGCAGGGGGGTTGGGAACGTGAACACAACAACTGCGCTGCGCGGGTCAACGCCAAGCTGTCATTTTGTAGTTCAATTTCTGTCAGTTCTGCCGGTGGGTGTAAAGTGTCGCAATTTTATGAATAATTGATTGTATCGTTACTGCACCACACAGTTGTGTGGCGCGCGGACACACTAGCAAGTAGTTTTCTGTCCCTTCCCCATCCGACACTGGGCCAGATAGAAGCAGGGATAGGATCGTCGGGGGTTTTGCATTATTCGTTTAGCCATGTGTGTGGCTGTGTGTGAGGGGTGGATTTTTCAACATTCAAAAACACAATGTTTTTAGTTATCCAAAACGATTTTCCTTTGTAAGGCAAGCTGTTGATGTGTATTGGAGAGGGCAAATAATAAAAGTTCAAAAGTGAGCAAAATTGAAAGGTTCGTCGCTTGACGCACGCAATCGATTAAAACCCGTTCTGCGTGTGGCGAAGTACCGCTCAATGCTAGTTATTTGCCCAACAACAAAAAAAAACTATCATTTAGAAAGTGATTTGGAGGAGTTTAGCCGCAATATTTGCGAGCCCGACTTGTCCCAACATTCTAAAGGACCTCCTCACCCCCCAAAAAAAGGACGCCACGGACGTAAAATATTGCCCAAATGATACAAAGTGCGATAAAAAGTGAAACCTTCCAGCGAAGAAAATCGATGCAGCTAGCAATCTTGGCAAAAGAAAAATCTTTATCTTTAAAGCAAGTGTTTCCCATCCCAAATAAGGAAGCAGCGTTCGCTTGCGACGACCTGAATGGGAAACTTGCGTCGTGGTGTGGGTGTGAAATTGTTCTTTTTCGCTTTGTTTTTTGTTGTTGTTGTTGTTTGGTTTGTTGGCACGCAAGTCTAAATCGAAAGTAACCATATGCAGTTTCCGTTTTTCCCGTGTGAAAATGTTACCCATTGTCCCGCAATACGCGAGCCTCAATCGTGAGACGAGCGAGATAGCGATCCGGTTTGCCCATCGTTAAAATGGAAGAACAGCCCCTAGCTCACCTTCGCACCGGATTGGACGGTTGCCACTCGTATGTAGATGGTCGTTTAATGTGTGTGTATGTGTACGTATTTTTTTTTCCTTCTACAACTCCGTTGCAGAAACGGCACTGCAACTGCAACTGCGCCGACAACGACCCGGCTGCACACCACTACACCGGGCGCCCCCCCCCCCATTCAAATCGAAGACGGCCAGGTGCTGGCCTTACCCTCACGGAATGTCGGCAAAAGTTGGGCTGTGTGCAACAAAACGCGATGCAGCTCGCAGTGCAATCGCGCATCGTAAGATGCAACGGGCGCGCTCGTGCTCGTGAGGCGGATCCAACGCACTTGAGCAGCCTTCAGGTTGGGCCAGCAAAAGGCGGCGTAGGATGTGTGTGGGAAGCGCTCCCATACATCCATGATCCCGATTGTGTGTGTGTGTGTGTTTTTTTTTTGGTTGTGTGTGAAAGGAAAGCACCTTAACCGTTTTGGGGGTTAGGAACCCCTATCCCATCCCCCCCGTGGGTCGCATCTTCGGGATATCGCACTGCAGGCGATATCTCGCAATCTGGTTTGATGCTTGGTTGCACTGTGGCGCAAGCGCATCCATCTTCATTCCAACACTGCCAGCCGCTGTGTCGCACCGTCTCGCTCATCGGGCGGGACGGAAATAGTCACCCCCCCCCCCCGAACCGGCACCCGAGCGCTCGGGAAGCGGTGCCCGAAACCCGAACCCCCGAAAGGACCAACCCGAACGGCACCCGAACCTGTACGACCGAACAAACCGCGCTCGGTTCCGCTTTGCCCGACCGCCCGCACCGAGGACAGGAAATTCCCGAACCCCCAGAGGGGTGTCCCGGGCTAAGGTACTCTGGCCCAAACAGTAACCCCGTGTCAGTATGCTGCAAGTTCGGTGAAGGTAAAGATGAGCATTGCTTGTGTGTTGCCGTACGAATCGAATTGGATTGAAAGTTTGTTACTGCATGCTACTGCTGGTGCATTTGCTGCTTCTGGTTCTGGGTGTTATCGCGCTTAGTGTTGTGGCGAAGAAGCAACAAGAAAACAACATTAAAACAAACAAACAAACAAACAAACACAAAAACTCCATCGAAATATTTGGGTTTTTATTTTGTGTCGGCAGAATTGTGCGTTAAATGGTTCCAGTGTCCAGCGCGCTGGCTATGGATTGATACGTGCCAAGTGGTTGTGTGTGTGTGTGGGTGTGTATATGTGTGTGTGTGTGGTTTTGGGAGTTTTCATTCGAAAGCAGGACGGATTATTACCAACCAATCAATCAAAGTCAGCTAGGCAAATTAAAACAAATTTGTGGTGAAGTTGTGTGCTGTGGCGCTGTATGAACTTCATTTTGTTCGGTGTGGTGGTCTCACTGGTGTCACGTGCAGCGATGGCAAATGTCTAGGCGTGTGAGACCCCGGGACAGACTCCAAGACAACCAGCAGGTATGTATGAGCAATTCTTGTGTATCGCGTCCAGAACTTGTGTTTGTGTGACAGCTCGAAGTCTCGTTCGGTATCTTGGCGTTCAAAAATTCCAAGCGAATTGTTTGCGATCTCCTTTCAGCCCTTTTAAGATCCTTGATCCTGTTAAGCGCATTGGTCGCATTGATCCAGTTGCATTGCTAAGTAATGTAATCCGCCGATTCCTGTTTTGCGCACGACAGCCAGAAGAAGATATTCCACGCTAATGTTTCGCCATTTTTCTTCACCAAAATCTTTCCCCCCCCCCCCCCCCCCCCCTTCACCAACCTCCTTCGTAGCCTTCGTTGCAATAGAGAGCTAGGCGGCCCCACACTTCTATCAACCATTATCAACGGGTACGCGACTGTCCAGACGTGCTGAGGGCACCGAGTGTACGACCATGTACGACCAGGCCGATGGGCGGTGACATCGTCACCGGTAGAGCCAAACAAAACGAAAACGAAAACAAAACAAAAAAAACAAAAAGAAAGCACCTTCTGTGCAAAAAGCCTGTTTTTTAATGCGCACTCGGCTGAAATAGGGTGAGCTAGAATTTTTTTTTTTAAATTTGCAATTTCACTTGAGCGGGCGGGGAAAAAACGAAAAGAAAAAAATCCACGCAGGGCGGGAGGGCGGCTGAGAGGTGCAGTAAAAGAAAAAAAGAAAAAGCAGTGTACCAAAAGTGCGTTCCGTACGATTTGTGTTTCGTCCCGTCAGTGTGTGTTTCAGTGTCCCGTATTTTGGTGGTGACAACACCTTTCGATGCCGAAATAGTGTCCCTATATATACATACATAGCTAGATACGTATATATATATATGTGTGTGAACGTGTTGGGGGTGAGCGCCGACGTAAAGCGCTCACGCAGCGGTGCCGCGACCTCGGCCGGCTACGATATACAATCAACTAACCACCCGACTGCGCTTGCAGTCTAGCGGCAACACGATGGTGACACGGAACGAGCCGCCAGCGATGGAATGCACACCTTTCGACCACTTTCGATCGGTATGTAGCAACCCCCCCCGTAATACCCCAAAGCGTTTGAACTGCGCGCAGCATTACTTTCACTGTCCCACCGAAACACCCACCGCGGTGCGGTGCGTACGATCGAAGCAAGTAGTTGCACAGCAAGTAAATGTGGTGTTAGATTGTTGTCCTTTCTTAAAAAATCGCCCCCTTCCACCCCCTCCTTCCTCCCCGAAAGTCCCACCGAAAAACTATCTTCCAATATTTTTTGACGTCCCCGGGGGGTCCGCCATCTTGGTTGCGTAATGAAGGCCACCTTTTTGCTGCAGGGTTTTTTTGTTTGTTTTGTTTTTGTTACAGCGCCCAGCGGGGCAGCTGTGATCGGTTGTTGACAGCCGACACCGACACCGCCCGTAGCGCAGCAAAACCTTCACTGGCGGCACGCACGCCTGTGCACGGAAATTGCTCATTTTTTGGTCATTTTTGAGCGAAATTGGGCGTCCGATGAGTAGTCAATAGCGAGACGGCAAACGGCAAAACCGTAATTGTGGGGGGGGAAAAAAGACCCAGCAAACAAAAAAAAAACAAAACAAAACACCTCACCTGCCAGTCGAATGACTCCACCATCACTCACTAGCCGTAAAGGGGGTTGGGGGGTTGGAGGGAGGGGTCGCTGTGTTGAAAGACGACCGTCTGCAGCAAAGAAATTTGTAAGGAATTAAAGAATTTCCAATCGAATCAAGATTTGGTGTATGGGTAACGGTTAACCCCCATGTACCTGTGTGTGTGTGTGCCATCCGGTAGGCGATTGGGCAGCAATCAAGCAATCCGGTGCAGTGCAGTGGCGAATAGCGTGCCGTGGCAAGGTAATCACCGGTGATTGCTACTTTGCTAATGGTAAAACACGCGCACGCGGCTTTTGTTTGTCGGGCCGTACGCTTTTGGGACGATCGTGGCTTTCGGTGGTTGTTGTTTTATGTTTTCTATTTTTGCTCTGCCCCGGCGAAAGGGATGAAGCCGGCGGTTTGGACAGACATGTTACAGACTCGTGACATTTCCTTGACGATTGCATGATCCAGGGCTAGTGCTCTGGGGGTGTGTGTTTATGTGTGTGAATTTATATATTTGAGTGATGAAAAGGCAAAATGGAAATGCCGTCGTCGGTGTAGTGCCAATCGGCAAAATGCTATTATTTCGAGGTTAGTGTAGAACCAGAAGTGTCACGAACTAGTTATTCCAGCTCACCTGTTCGTACTCCGTTCCGTTCCCGGGGTTTTCGCGAACGGAAAACCCACGTTGCAGACAATGTAGCATGTTGAAACGAAAGGGGTTTTTTTTTCAGTAAAATTCCAACAGCACCTTAGCACTAGGGTGCGTTCCATGTTCTTCAGTCTTTTCGGGACAATAACGAAGGCTAGCTGCGAGTAAGCTGTTTCTAATGGTTGCCACCTAAGAACAAGCCACCGTTACACTATTGTAACAGCTGCTACAACACGCACGGTGTGAAGGTGCACGTAATGAGCGAAACGAAAGCATTAGAAAATGCTATCAACAAGCTGATAAAGTCAATCTGGGTGCTGGGTGGAGGATTTCTTTAGGGGATCCAAAGCATCCAAAAGCATCCAACACGTCATCTCCCAAAGCTATCTGAAATGGGAATAACCACCACAAACACACGCTCTTCTTTACGCTCTTCCAATATCTTGTGTCGGGGGAAAAAGGGTTCACCACATATCGGGTTAACACTCTTTAGAAAAAGGGATAAAGGGAAGGATGCCCACAGCCGGCGTTGGTTCCAATCACAACTTCAACTCCATCTAACCTCCTGTTTTACATTCTATCTAAATCCATTATCTAATTTAAATCTCACCGGAAGCTCGCAGCCGGGCGGAAGCGAACCAAACACTGGACCTGCCGTTAAAAGATAATGAGCTCAAAATAAAGCCCCGTAGATTCGTGCAGCTTCACTGATGCTCCCCCTATCTCGGGCCGCGCTACGCCGTGTTGGTTTATACTCGCCAGGAGGGATACTCGTCCCACTGCATAAGGGGGCCAATCCTTTCGGAAGCTACTTTACCGGAAAAGATAATCCCGCTCCTGCTGGCCAGATGGGAAGGAGTGGGCAAATATGAAATACCTACCAGAAAACCTTCACTCCTTACGGTGTGCATGACGCGGATCTGGTGCGCGTCCCAGTGGGGGTATGTCCCCAGCACCAGCAAGAAAATGGCGTCACCATTCCACCGCCGTGGAGTTAAGATTGGCCTTCTTCTATAGATGTGTGTGTGGTGCAGGCACTTGAAAATATTTTAATATTGCATCTAACGAACTGAACTACGAGTGGTTCCCAATGCTCGAAGCAGCTTAGGACTGGATCTTCCACCACCGGCTCGGCCTCCGGACGGTATGCGGCCTGTCTCTTGAATTTGAAAGAGATTTATCCATCGGGGCAAACTTTCGCATCCCACCATCCTTGCCCTTGCCGAGACGATTCACCAGGGGGTATGATTTTTCAATTCCCCCCTTCAAGGGGTTGAATGAGTCATAAAACCTGGTGTGGAATGAAGTTTTGATGGCTAATGTGAAATGGTGTTACGTTTTGGTCGGTGTTGGTTGTGGTCCGCTCAGATGATAATAACGTTCATATTTATCTCTGCGACAGAAATAAAACCATCCACAACAGAAAAAAAAACCAACACTGCACAAGGCAAATCTCTTTCCGTTTTGCAAGCAGATAAAAGGCATGCCCATCGTGGCGGCCTTCGATGGTAATAATTTCATTCCAGTTTGAAGTGGCGTATCTAGAAGTAATACATTTACAAAGAACGAGCTAACATTGCAAAGGGTGGATGATTAGTTGTCAGGTTTAATTTTTTCTTTGTTTATGATAGCACTGGTACAGGAGTAGTTTTTTTTCTGTTCAATAATCATCGGCGCTATCATTAAAGCACCGGGCGCCTCCATTGTAGTAATTTCATTTTGCTGCATTAACTCAAGAATTACTCAGGAGGAGATCCGTCATTATTTACCACCACTACTCGAAAAGAAAAAAAACAAAACATTTTAAGATAGAATGATAGTCTGGATTAGATTTGAAACCTTTTCCTTCTTGTACCACCGATCAACGGCACTCCTACTAAACCACTGGGCGCCTCCACTGTAGTAGCTTTCCATTAATATTTTAATTTAAATAAGGAGATTTTTACCGATCATTTCGAGGCTGTATTGCTGTATTTTTCACCAGAAATTGTGATTCATATAATGGTGGAAAGGTCCTGGCAGAGTTTTATAAAATTCCAACGTGTGGTGGGCAAAAGAACTACCTCTGATCCACCGGGAACCTTCACTGAAATAATTATTGCTACTACCCGAGAAGGTTTTGGATCTTCCATTTGGGCATTTCCATTCATTTTTACCTGTAAGGATAGCTGTGGAGCAGTTTCCGAATGATTTGATTGAATTCCGATCGCGTTAAGCATCGACGTTGCAATTACTAAACTACCAGGCGCCTCCACTGTAGTATTTTACCACTTTTTTCCGAGTTATAAAAATCAGATAAAATGTTAATCTGATATTTTTGGCCTTTAATGTCACTATTATTCTAAAATATAGTTCATGCAACGATGTAATGCGTCGAATAAATTTTTTACACCGCTACCATCGCGTGAAGATCAACCGTGCTACTAATAAAACACCAGGCGTCTCCATTGAGCTAGTAGATTCTTCCAAATTGTCTGTGATGTTGACGAAACATCAATTAAAGCAATCTTGACAAATTTAATAATATTTAACATAATTTTTCATCCTGGAGACATGACCTATTGACTTGACTTATTGATTCAAAAATTGTTTTGAATAAATTGAAATCACATGTAAAGTCTTAAAATATTTAATACTTTTTAAAATTAAAGTTATATTTTTCTTTATCTTCTTTTCCCCTTGAATTGTGAAAATATGTATATGGCATGTGTTAGGTACCAACTAGAGTAACTAGTCTACAGGACGTGTGCAATATTATACGCTAGTATACTTCATGGTGCCTCATCATCTGACTGGTTGCAAGATAAGCATCACGGCAGAGGTCACTGCGCGATATCACTTTACCGAAGCTGGTACAGTTACTCCGTGCGCAACCGAATCGTAAAAGTGCACTCAACTGACAAACGAACCTTGCACGTGTGTCATTTAATAAACGCACGCCTGTAAAGCATATCGACGTATAATAGCCAAAAAGCGAAAAGTGTCTGTGTCTGTAGCGAAAATGATCGACAACGGGTATTCGTACGTGACACGGGACAATCTACGTTACACCGAGCTAAACGATGGCCGCTCCTACGCCCAGATGGGTACGCTATCCTCACCGCCGGCAATGGCGAACCGGGGTCTGTCCGAGTACGACAGCTCGGCCGTCCATCTGGCCAACCATCGGCCGTACGATCCGGCCCCGCAGACCGCCTTCGAGCGGTACGATACAGCCTACGCGCCGCAGCGTACCGCACTGTATCCGGCGGCCGCGTACGGCTACACGCAACCGACGATCATCGACGAGGAGCAGAAGTACCTCGGGGCGGACAGCAATCCACACCCGGCCGACGTGCAGCAGCCGCAAACGCACCCGCACCACCATCTCGGGCTCGGTGGTCCGGCCGCACCGGACGCCCGCACCCATCACACGATGATGAAGGTGGAGATGGATGAGAGTGCCGGCCCGATCTATCCCCGGCCGATCTACCACTACGATCCATCCACGTGCGGTGCGATGCCGCCCGGCTTTTCCGCGATCAATCTGAGCGTGAAGGAGTCGAGCCCACCGCTACCACCGTCGTACAAGACGGGCCCCGGTTCGCCTTCACCGAATGGGCGGCGGGTGGGGGACGAGAGGGGGAATAAGATATCGTCCACCAGTCCAGAGCCGCAGGTCAGCCCGACGGGTGGCCGCCGTAACAGCAGTCCGCAGGCATCACTAGACCTGAGCTCTAATAACAGGTAGGTCAAAGTATTATTGAATTATTAGGTAACAGGTGGGCTGATAATTGTTTGGCTAAAAACAGTAATACACTTTTTTCAGTTTATAGCCGGTTTTTAAATTTTTGGTTACTATTTTTGTAGTAGCATTTGTCATTTGCCTCAATAAAGGCCTTTGTGTTGCGCGATCACCTCTTCATCCGAGGAAAATTTCTTCTCAGAGTACATCCTTTTGAGATCTTAGAAAAAGGAATTAGTCACTGGGAGCCAGATCTACGAAATACGGTGGGTGGCGAAGCAATTCGTAGCCTAATTCATGAATTTTTGCCATTGTTTCCACTGGTTTGTGGCACGGTGAGTTGTCTTGGTGAAGTAAATTTTTATTTTTTTAAATATGGCCGTTTTTTGGCAATTTCGTCCTTCAAATGCTCCAATAACTTATTATTCCTATAGGCAGATTCCTATATGAAGATTATTTCTTGCGAATCCCAAAAACCTGACGCCATAACCTTGCCAACTGATTGTTGCGTTTTCCCCCGGTTTGGAGCAGGTTCATCGCGTCCAGTCCACTCGGATGACTGTCTGTTGGATTTTGGAGTGAAGTGAAGGAAGCCAAGATTCATCGATGGTAACATATTGGCGTAGAAACTTGGATTTATTTCGCTGAAACAGCTCCAAACACTGCACCGAATCATCAACTCGTTGTTGTTTTTTCGTCAAATGTGAGCTCGCGCGGCAGCCATTTTGCACAGAGCCTTCTCATACCCAAAAAACTCATGAACGATATGTCCAACACGTTCCTTAGACATCTTTAGGTTGTCAGCTATCTCGATCAATTTCATGTTATGGATGCTTTTAATAATTTTGTGGATTTTTTAATGTTTTCGTCTGTAACCACCTCGTTTTGGGCGTCCACTGTGTTCACCGTCCTCAGGGCTCATTTTGCCACATTTAAAATTAGCATTCCAATATTTGAGGCTTGATTTTGGTGGAGCAGTGTCCAAAGACTCTTCATCAAGCCAATTTTTGTCTTCAACTTTATTTTTTCCCTTCAAAAACCAATACTTTATCATCACGCGAAATTTCTTCTTTTCCAAGATTACTCAAAACACAAAAGTTGCGTCACACAAAATGCTCTAGCTCATTAGGTTATGGCCCGAGTGCTGTCAAATTTGGACAGAACTCGACGCGAAGGATGGTACAAACGAAATATGATATGGATATAAGTCTTCTAGCGCGATATATGTGTTGGGTCAAACAATTATCAGCCGATCTGTTATAATTATTGGAAGCACTTGAAGTAATTTGTATTTCCACTTCGATTGGGCTAGCGGTGGCACGAGTCCACAGTTCCCGAATCGCCAGAGCACGAACATCAACACCAACACCAACACGAGCAGCAGTGGAAATACGAGCAACACCAACAGCAACGCTGTGTATACGAGCGAGGTAAGCGAAAGCCGCCCGGCGGAGGTGAACGCGAACGAGTACGGCAACGCCACGGAACGTCCGCTCGGTATGGGCTTTGCACGGCCCCAGCCACCTTCAGCATCCTACAGCAGAGAGTCAACGCCTGATAGCGGGGGATCGTACTACGCCGACAGCTATCGCGATCAGAGTGGTAAGTACTTCATAACAAACGAACCATTCTCAATCTTCCTGTTCCGAACCATAGTTCCAGAGAACTAAATAAACCTAAATAAATTAAAAACGTTATCAAAAATCCTAAACTAAAGAAATCTACTGGTCTAGATCAGATAAATAATAGAGCCAATAAAATACTCCCGAAAAATGTAATAGTTTATACAAATTTAATTTGCAATAGTTGTCTCAAACTGAGATATTTCCCAATAAAGTGGAAAATGTCTAAAGTTGTTGCAATTGCAAAACCAGAAAAGGGTGGTAACCTAGCTGCCAATTACAGACCTATAAGTCTTCTTGGCTGCCTCGGAAAAATTTTAGATAAAATAATTAATAACAAGTTAAGGAAGCACACAAACGAGAACAACATAATTCCTAGTTCTCAATTTGCATTTCAACCTGGACTTCTCCTCAACACATCAACAAAACAAGCGTGACATAATTTCCAACAGAAATTTAAAAAAATTCCACTCGATTAGTACTATTAGATTCAGAAAAAGCTTTTGTTAATATCTGGCATAACACTTTGATTTATAAATTATTTAAATTTAATTTTCCTAAAATCAACAAACGACAAGCTCAAAGATTTGTTACAAATAACGAGAAAAGACAATTTCGGAACCCGATACATAATTATCGAATAATGTGTACACTGTACTAATTAATGTTGCAATCAAATATATTCTTGCAGGGTACAGTCCGCACACGAGCTACGGCATGGTGGTACAACCGGACTACTCCAACGGGTATCCTGGCTACGCACCGAACGCTTACCAGTACAGCGGACCGTATGCGAGTTCGCTCGGCACCACCGTCTATCCGCCGACCGTACCGACGAGCTATCCGGCCAGTTCGAGTTCGAGCTTCGTGACACCGCCCTCCCTCGGGCAGCACATAGCGCCACACGATAACCTGCTGAAGGCTGGGTAGGTATTCTTGGCACCTTGTCAAAAAGGGACCTCATTCAATTATTACGTAACGCCAAAAATTGTCAATTTATGACCCCCCCTCTCCCTTGTTTAAAGAACATATGATTTTTTTTTAAATTATCTAAATTATACCAACGTATTTCGACAAATGCAAAAAGGAACAAACAAACTGCCTAATAAATTTACTACTGACGAAATCCTCTAAGCCGCATTCGAGAGGAATATGCTCGGAAGGTTTTTTGTCCCTGTATGTGTGGAAGGACAATAGGAGGAGTCGACAATGGCGAGCTCTATGAGTTATACGGCGAACTCTCTGACGTGGGTTAGTCACGTCATGAGAACGACACCGGACGACCCTGTCGATAAAGCCGTTTTAGGTCGATGCTTGTTACAATACGGAATTCAAAATCACCATCTGCCAGTGGAATCAGTATCAATGAGTTAGTCAGAATTAACAAGTTGATAGATAACTTGGAATTTTTATAATAATCTCTAAAATAAGTTAATTGTTCATACATATATCATGAAGCGGGAATCTAAGTCTATTAGTCATCTTATTGTATGTTACGTTACAAAAAGTTAACCCCCCCTTAAGAGCGTTACGTAATAATTGAATGAGCCCCAAAGAGGGCGAACGAGCGGTAGAAGATCCGATGGGGGGCATACTAAGCAAAGTAGTTCTTTCCTGTGCAGTCTGACCGGCTACCAGCGTCTCGAGCGACCTCAGTTTCCGTCACAGTCGCAGGAGCTCAAATGTCCGACACCGGGGTGCGATGGGTCGGGTCACGCAACCGGCAACTACTCGTCACACCGCAGCCTGTCCGGCTGCCCGAGAGCATCGAAGCCGAAAAGCAAACCCCGGGATGGACAGGAATCGGAACCGCTAAGGTACGGAACGCCTGTTTGATGGAGCTCGAGGAAGAAAAAACTCTCAAGAATTCCATTCTTCTCTTCCACTTCCAGATGTCCCATTCCTGGGTGTGATGGATCCGGCCACTCCACGGGAAAGTTCCTCTCGCATCGCAGGTAGGTTAATCTTCCCTTCCCCATCATCATCATTCAGCCCATCATCGCTGATTCCTCATCCCACAGCGCGTCCGGTTGTCCGATTGCGTTCCGCAACAAGATGCACATCCTGGAGAATGGTGGCACGATCGAGCAGGCGAAGGCCGCGATGGCGCAGGCGGCCGCCGGCAAGTTTGAACCGTTCACCTGTCCGACGCCGGGCTGCGACGGCAACGGGCACGTCGACGGTACGTTCAGCACCCACCGCACCGTCGCCAGCTGCCCCACGGCACAGGGCCCGGGCCAGGCACCGTCCAGCAAGAAGCCACGGTACGGCGACTCCGACACCGGCGTGCTCGGTGGGCTCGGTCCGGTTGCGTCCAAGTCCTTCAACGGTAAGCTAATCGAGGATTGACCAACCCTAGAGTACTGCTTAGACTAAAAATCCTGTACCTCCCGATCTCTGTCTCCTGTGTCTCCCGTGTGTGTGTCTCCGTACCGGGTGCGTTGTGTTTGTCTGTGTGTTGCGGTGTACCGTGTCTCTCGCTTCGCCTTCGCCGGCACGATGTCGTCACCTCCCTTCCGTCATATCGCTCGTTACTAACTGTGACCGTGACGGTACCGTGCAGACCTAGCGACCGGCTACAGCCAGAGCGTTAAGGGCAGCCTGATGTCCGGTCCCGGTCCGCTGCTGGTGGGGGCCCCGCCTCCACCACCGGCACAGGGACCCCCGTCTGCGCTCGGGGTCCTAACGTCCGGTGGCGGTGTGGCACCGGGCGCTACGTCCGGGCTGCTCGCCGGCCTCGGACATCCAGTACCGGGCGTGCAGCAGCAGCACGGCGTCCACGGCGTCCCGGGCGTGATCGGTGTTGGTGGCCCCACCACCGTCCCAAACCATTGCGGTACGGGTACGGAACACCATACGGCACCAACCGACCGTGCGGGAAACCCCGTCGGGAATGGTGCCCCTAACCCGACCGGCACCGGCGACCCCGCCGGAGGTGTCCCACCGGTCGCATCCGAGGACATACTGGCGCTGGACGAGGAGATCACCGAGCTTAAGCGGGAGAATGCGCGCGTTGAGCTGCAGATGCTGCGGCTCAAGTCGAACATTAACGCGATGGAGTCGCAGCTGAACAACAACAACCACGAGCCGAAGCTGCTCGAGATCGGGACGCGTGGGATCACATGAAATTTCCTCACGTGTTAGACCGTTTCCTGTTGCGTCGCTTACCGCCACCGTCTCCACAGTGACGCTCGACGTGCGATCTTGCTGTAGTAGTAGTGTGATTGTGGTTGTTTGAATGTGTGCGTTGGAACAGTGCGCTTGAGTGTATGGATGAGTATGCGTGGCGGCGTGCGAGAAAAGGATGTGTGCGCGGGCCTATGTGTGAGTGTCATCGTGTTCAAGCGAAAGCATGAAGTATGGGTGAGAGCGTGCGTGCGTGAGTGAAACAAAACAGTGATGGCGGATGACGGAAGCACACTACAATGGTCCTAACACGGTAACAGTAAATTCGTGAATTCTGAATTCTGAATCAAACGCATCTTTCGAAACGTGTAGATGAAGATAGTCGTGGGAAGGCGAGACTCAAGAAGAGGAGTGCAAAGAAACTTACACTGAGTGAAATATGAATGGTACTACCATATTTTTGTTGTCCTATTTTGTCCAAATTGCATCACAATTTGTAGTATTTTTAGCTGAAAATGTTGTCATAATAAGATTCACAACGTTTCTCTTCATTAAATACGTATTTTTTTGGACCATTTCCATCTCACACTAAAATATCTACACGACATAGAAATTTGCACCTCCGTGTAATGGAAGTTTGAGTTAAGCTGATTGCTTTTTCCTGAGAAGAGGCATTGCAAATTATTTTTTCAGACAAAATCATGTACTAATTTGGTGGTTCAGATTGTTTGACCAAATTAGACCATTTATTAGTCATAATCTATTAAGAGATTAAAATATTAATGTAGGTCAGAACTTCCGTGGATTTTGATTTTTTCTCATTTAGACAATAGATTCCATAGGCGCTTATCTCAATGGTGATGCAGTCAAAGGATCAGAAAAGAGATGTCATAGCAACGATGATTGCTTGAGAGATCTACACTTCAATGTCAAGCAGGATAACTCTGCTATTATCCACTGTAACCTGACTACAGCAGTAATTCTTGAGCGACTGGTAAATGCTAAAGATCTTCAGATTCGAGATTTCTGGAAGCAAATCGAGGATAATTGAAGCACAGAATAAATTGATTTTGTTCAAGGTGCACGATTGAAATCAAACTAACTCTTACCAATTGTTTTTTATTCTCTTCAATAAGATCCTTGTAATGTTTTTAATTATATTCCTGGAGTTCCACAAAAAATGTTGGAAAGTGTAAGCAGTTTGCTATTTTTTTTCACCAAAATTTGCAACATATTTCGGTCTAAAATGTAAATGGTACTTAAAAAACGCATTTAACATTCTACAAACTTGTGAAACAGATTAAAAAAGCATTTTTAATTGAAAGTAAAACGGTTGGTAGAGAATTCCTGCAAATTAATGTCAAGAAAAAGTGTGGTGCTACTTTTATTTCACGCAGTGTAACTTCAATTGCTAGCAAAAATGAGAATTGAGCGCGCATCATACAAGCGCCCGGCACTACTTGGCACGGAATCTGTAGACAAGTCACTGTACAGTAGAACCGGTCGTATAAGCGAACGTTATAACAATAAGCGGTAGAGAACGACAGATGCGTAGAAGGCCATCTGCCTACCTGGATCAGTATACTGAGGCGTACAGGGAGAAGACGAAACGGAACACAGTCGCACGCATTACTGTTGGCCGGCAAAACCAGTAACAAAACTAACACACTAACCCTTTACATTGTATACTAGATTTTGGAAGTAAGTATTGAACATATTGGAGCAGAAAAGATAACAAAAAAAAAAATGAAAACAAATTCAAACAAAGTGTTTTTTCGCTGGTATTAACCTGTCGTTAGTCGTGATCGTAGCATGTGTGAAGCGGCACCTGAAACAGGGCAGTCGGGCGGATGGAGGTGCATGAACGTCTGTCGATTTATATACATACATATAACAAGAAGAGGTAAAACGCAAAACTACTACTACTTAGTAAGTCTCACCAATTGAAAACCCCCTTAACGGAGGCGGCCACACGTGAACATCAATCTGATACACCCATCCACACGTATCTACGCACACACAGCTCGGTTTGTACAGGTACGGGAGAAAAAGTAAGTGTGGGTGTGTTGTAAAGTGGCACTGTAATATAGCGCGCCTTTCCACCTTTCTTGACGATTGTTGACGCGTACGACTTAACGTTGACAGCGGCGAGTCCTCGTACTCGGGTTGTCGAGACACATTAAAGGAGGTGGGGTGGGGGATGGGGGGCTATTGTACTCTTTGTTGGTAGCAGCTAAGCAAGGGGGCAGATTGTTTTAAAGTATGATTTTTCATTCCTACTGTTCTCCCTCTCTTGGAAGTCTCTTTTTCAAACACAAACACACAAACACACACTCAATCACACAAACACACACACACAAGTACACTTTTTATTGAGAAATTGTGGCTAAACGGGCACGTGCAAATGTAAATCAAGCAGAGGATATTAAGGTGTAAGGTACGACGGTGGGAAAATTATACACTATATTGCAAAACTAGATGGGAAAAGCAGGATAGGGCAGGTATAGTGTGCGAGATGGGGGAGGATGTGGGGGTGCAGGGGAGAGATGGGAATGGAAGCGTTTTATCTAGTCAAATGTGCTGTACGAACTTATATTTTTAATTATTATTGTGAATCGTAATTGAATTTGAATTATCGCAATACAATAATGCAAAACTTCGCAAGCAAATGGTGCCGATTGACAAAACAAATTACAACAAAAAGAAAACCAACACCTAACCATCATTATTTAAATGAAGTAGCAAAAACAAAAAAAAACATCGTGTCCGTCTGTTTGTTGAAAGTAAGCGTAACACTAGTGACATCTCAAGCAAAGAAGAAAAAACAAACGAACAAAGGTTGGTAGAACAAACAGAACAATAAACAAAAGGGTTAAAAAGGAATATCCAAAAAAAAAAAACAATGGCAAACAAACTGAACGCAGCGCACTGAGAATTGTAAGGTGAACATACAATAAAGTAAACAGAAGAAGACGAAGAAAAACACATTAGCAGAATTGTAAAAAAAGAAGAGAACAGAGAGAAATAAAGAAAAACAAACAAGTAAACATAAACAATATATACGCTAGACAAGTGGTGCAGGTGTAAAACCCCAAAAAACACAATAAGATACGAAACGAAAGCGCAAAGAAAACGGAAACAGTAAGCATTGAACAACACAAGCGAATGGAAGAGAAGAAAATCGCAAAAACAAAACCCCGATAATACGAGAACTATAAATGGTTAAATCAGCAGAAAAGAACAAAAAAACACAAGCGGCAAACATGAGAACAAAAAGAAAGCAAACAACAAAAAAAACAAACCAACACTATTGTATGTAACCGGTTATGAATTTTAATAAAAAGTAAAATAACATAAATTGTGATATGCGAGCGTTCGGATTTTTCCACACCCAATCGCTTTTCCATATCCCCCGCATTCCACCTCCTCTCCACCCCAATCACCCCTTTTTCTTTGACGTGGACAGTCGCTCGGTAGTCAGTCGAAGCGAATGAACCAGACGTAAGTATGTGCGTGTTTTGTCCTTCCGGCGTGTTGTTGCGTTAACGTTTGCGTGAGTCATACGTGTGTTTGGTCGATGCTAAGGGGTGGGTGTTTTTTTTTTAAACTCATACATGCATATATATCACAATGTCGGTGCGTTCGTTGCCGTCCGGGATATTCCAAATGAAGATCTTAAGCTGTCGTTTCGGGCCTCGGAAACGCAAGTGAAATGTGAGCGTATAATGCATACCTGTCATTTCACTGACCTCTGACTAATTTAACGTTTCGGTAGCAGACAGCAGAACAGAGGCGAGTACCGAGCTGGACCGAGACATACAGCAGCGAAAGGACGCGCAATAAACAACAATAGCATGACGTGCTAAAATCAGGCATCAACCTGTCATCGCACAAGGAAACAGAACAAAAAAACGAGGGGAAAACTATAACTTTGGTGCCTATTTTGCTACGCAGCCTTGCTAAAAGAAACCGATGGTTTTATGGTTTGATGAACGCTTTGATGCAGCCGGAGCGTTATTTGTTTTTATTTGCATGTTGACAAGCGAAGTCAGTCGGTTTTTGTTTTGTTCTTTGTTTGTGAAATACCTTTTTTTTCGAAGCTGTACGCGGGAACCCTTTATTAGAGCAGTCTTGGTTCCCCCTGGTTCTAAGCACGCATGACAAGATACACCCTGCTGCATTCAATGCCCACTGACAAGTGGATAGACAATCCGATCAGTGGTTTCTGTTAACGATACCTGCACGAGACGAAAGGATGGCTGTGCAGCAATTATGCCAAATGACACACGAGACCAGCTCCAGCCCTTACGATTACTCATTCATGACTGCTCATCTACAGCCGCACCGGGTCGATTTCGCGGCTTGACTTTCACTCCGCAAATGCTGCCCTGGAAATGGGTGTTGCGGGACGCGATTCGGTGATGAGTTACCGCAAACTCGCGTGATGCGTGATGGGGTCCCCCAAGCGTTTTCCTGGACGGACGGGTCTACTGCAACACTGCCAACGCTGGGTCGTGTCGATTCCGTTCACCTGTTGAGCCCAGGATGGACATGCCGGTGACTTTGGAGAGGGTTCCAATCACTGGAACTCCATTTTCGGCGAGGATGCATTTATTGAATAGGGGTTGATAAATTGATATTGTCTAGGTATGACATCAGGTATTGAACAATCTAAAGGTAGAGCTATAGTGAGTCGGTCGTGACATCGTGTCTCATGAAGTAGATGAAGGTGAGTACTGTGTTTGATGATATCTTCTAATTGACATCCAGCTTAATGCTGAGACATCTCAAGAACTCTTAAGAAAAACGCCTCGGAGTTAGACATTGCCTTCAGAAATTCTTGGAGAGATTCTAGAGACTCAACTGTATCAGAACACTCGTAAGTCTTTCACCAATTTCTATTCGTTTCATTATTTTAAAACTCATTGCAGCATCATCAGCACGGAACCGGATCACAATTAATTACTTCCAGTATGACTCTCTGCCCCAAATCAATTTTTGAGTGTTGTGCTGTGTTTTTTTTTTGTCTTCAGCATATCCTGGGAAGATATTTTTTCCGTGTTTCACCGCCAACCCCTGTCCATGCAGCGAAACGGAAAAGTAATTTTTCATGTTCTGACCCACCCATGGGCCCTGGGCGGAAGATAAAGATGGGGGAAGGAAAAGAAAAATTGCCCGCGGGTTCTACTGCAGCTCCCTGTTTAGTTTGTTTCGGGAGGGGTTTTTTTTTTGTTAGCTGCAATGTCCGGATCATGACCCATCTCATTGAAGCTATCGAATCGACAGCTCAGCTTCGGCTGAATTGTGCCGAATCATCTTGACGGAATGACGGATACGGAGATACGAACAAAAAAAAAACACTGCCCGGAACCTAAGGCATCCTTGCCAACATTCTGTACTCAGCCCAGCAGATAGGGTTAGTCTTTATTATCGGTGGCCTTTTCGAATCCGCTAGAATGACGAACAAGGGTGCTGCTTAAACAGTGCTACCACTGCTGGAGGATTTCAATACAGCGTCCAGCTTCTTCAAAATGTCAAAACAAGAAGAAAAAAATTCCCATCCCTAATCTTTGACGTTTTAAGAATTTTTTCCTGTTCTGTTCTCACCCTCCGCCGAACGTTCCGTTCCTGCGTGGATAGCGGACATACATGAAATTAATTTCTGTTCGTCCACGTCTCGGCTTTGGCGTTGAAGCGTTCAGCTGTGTGTACCTTCCGGTACGGAAATTTGGCATGCTGTAAGCAAATCAAAACCCAGCATCGTCTCTTCCCATCACTGCGCACACCATTAATGAGCCCGGGAGCTATATTAGGGGCAACTCCTTCGTGCCTATTATTTCGGCAGAAAGGCTCGGACAACTGCAATGGAGGATAGCACAGCAACAAACAACAACAAAAAAATATGGGCACAGGAAGTGGATGGCAGCGCCATCGACACTTGGACCGAATAGCCCAGCCGGAGACATTGATTAATTTAAATTAATTAAAAATCACTCAATCTTATACGGTTGATGTGCTCTTGGCAGGTTTCATTGGGCCGTTGATTAAAGATTGATTTTGTGGGTCTGCGTGTGGAGAGTTGTTCATCACTCGCAGGGAGAAATGTGTTCGTAACGGGAGATTCAACCGCAGTTGAGAGCCTTGCAAACCTTATTCATGTCCTATTTGTCAGATATTTCCGAAAAAATATTTGTTGTGTAACTTAATTTTATTTCTTCGTATTATTCAATATTTATGTTATCTATTGGATTAAAAAAGGATATTTTACAAGATTCAATAGATCTTTCCTTTAGTAGTTATTAGTGGAATACTGATAACTATATCATATGCTAATAGTTTACTAAAACGTATTTTAATACCCCAAACTATTTAAATATATTGAAAATATGAACAAAGGTTTAGGTTAGTTATATAACGCTTTGTTCGGAGATTTTCTTAGGCCTTTGATTAAGGATCACTCAATTGATTCGATTCTTTACATGATTCTCAGCTACATTAAATCTTTTTTATTATTCGTATTATATTAAGCTGTTTTGGGTATGGTAGTTTCAATCTATTTGAGATTTGAAAGAAATTATATGAATATTATCAACTGCATGATTGGAACAATTTTAATTCTTACAGTAAATCTATTGCAAAAAACCATCATTTGTTATAACATTAAAATTTTCAATTCTACTTTAAACAAGGGTTTGTGCTCACTTTTTAATCTAACGGCTAATTTTCATGTGAATAATAACTAATTACCCAAAAAAAAACCAGAAACCTTTCTCATTATTTTGATCGTTTTGCTTTAATTTATATTACGCAACGCATTGTTTTGTGCTGTTAAAATGTGCAACAAATATGAATTTAAAAACTTGTACACAATTCCATTCCACAAGCTCTAATGAGCAAGCATGAAAAGGCTCACACGCTTGAACAATTTTAGTAAACCCAAAATAATTCATCACTTCTTATTGCAAATGTGGTCTAGCGTACAAAAGGGGTGTGGAGAGCAAAAGATGATAAAAAATGGCGATTTTTATGTGTTACATTTAAAATATTTCGTGCTTACATCACCTGGTAGGATATTATTTTACATCCGTTTTTCATCCCTTATTGCGGGGTAGTGAATTCAAGTGAAAAGAACTATTGCGCTGTATGCTTCTTTTTTATTATTATTATCAACATTTAGTGTTGTTGTTGTTGCCGCTGGACAATGCGCTCCAACACTGGCAGCTGCCGTTTTTGCAGCCGTCGGTGTGTAGTATCCGTTGCGCTGACGGGATAACGCTTTACTTGGCAGTGTGCGTTGCCTCCATTGCACTCTTTCTAGCCAGCAGCATTCGTACGGCTCCCCAAACATGGGTCGGCTTGTGCTCTCGCTCGTGCGCCTTTTTATCCACCATCGTTTCGGCATCGGCATCTTCGCCAGCGTGGGGAAATAAAGTAATCGTTCTGTTCGCTCGCACCCGTCCATGTTGGGCTTCTCGTTTTTTTCTTGCTGCTGTTGTATTGTTTATTCACCTCAAACACTCAACTACTCACGCATATTTTTTTATCTGAGTGTGTGTGTGTGTGTGGAGCTGGAAGCGCGTTGGAGTCGCTCCCATTGGGCACTTGACGAAGACGTGTGCTTCGGTTCTTCGCATCCATGCTAGGCTATGGCGGCTAGATATCCTTCTGCCCAGGGAACGAGAGAAACGCCTTCCAGACAGTGTCGTACACGGCGGTCAAGGCTCTCGCCTTCGGGCAGAGAGACCAGCATACGATGGCACGGCTGTACGGCCGGGCCCGCAAAACGTATTCTGTGATCTCAGCTTTACGCGCTACTAGCTTTCCCGCTCTAAGCGAGCTCCTGTTCGCTCCTGGTGGCTCGGCTCTTGAAGCAGTGCGCGTCTTATCGGTGCTTCTTTTTCACATCCTTCCCCATTTCTTACTCCTCTACACACCCCGTGCAACTCATCGGCCTGTTGCTGTTTCAACCGGTGGTCTCGCTTCTCTCCATTACCATTGTTGATGGCGGGTGGGGGGGTTTTGTTGTTGTTGCGTACCTAGCTCCCCGTATTATGTTGGGGTCTTTCGTGTTAAAATGGCGGATAAGGGAGATACTATGCGCTGGGCAGCAAAACGATGTCGACAATGTGATAGGAGATAGCAACAATCAAAAAAAATAAAATAAAAGGAACAACATTAAACGGACACTGGTATCTGGCACCATGGTCGGGGTTTATGTGAGCCAGTGCTGCTTGAAGAAAAAGAGAAGTTACCGACCGCCATTTTGTGTATTTGGTTAGAGCGCTGCTGATAAGAAATTATTCGCAGTCGAACGCTTTTGTTGCTGAGATTTCCTGGTATTTCTTTTTTTTTTTTGCAACCAATGAGTTGGAGTTCGTCGTACATGAGCTCAGTTCGAATATAACATGGAGGAAATATAAGATAATTTATTGGAATAGAACACCTTATTCAAGTGTCGAATGATAATCTGGGGTTTGGCTAAAGCTCAAAGATGTTCACAACTACGCCAACTTACCGAAAATTCAACGATAATATCCCTGAGGTTTGTAGGTTAGTATCCCTTGTCTGGAGTTGTACTTCACAGCCGAGTTTGCAAACTTTGCTCATGAACGGCAGACTGTTAAAGCCTCTCTTTTTACCGTGGTCTATCTTCTTTACTGAAAGAAACTTTCTACTGTCAACTCTCACACACATATATACACCTGACTGCTGGGAGCACTTTTGCTGAGGGACTCTTAATCGAGGTTAGCTAAAAAAATCAATATTCCAGAACTTGTGCCTCGAAATTATCGCATCAGCTGATCAGCAAGGTCCCTGGTATGCTCTGCTGTCTAAACTTTCGAACCGAACCGTCTGTTTTACGCCAGAAAGGAAGGCGACAGGGTCAGAAGCAAAGAACCCAAACCAGGGTGGTAAAGGGGACACATTTTCCAACAAACTCCTTCCATTCTGTGTTCGTGTGCGTGTGTGTGTGTGTGTGTGGGCTGGGGACGACGGGGGCGAACTCATTATGTTCCCTTTTTCGAGAAGCAGCACGGTGCCAATGGCCGGGTGAGAGGGGGGGGGGGGGGGGGGAGATGAAACAAAGTGCCAAACTTTACAGACTCTCCCAGCGTCATAATTTGGCAAATTGATCCGAGGGAGCGGGAAACAACAAACAGTGGAAGAGAGAGAGAAAAAATAACAAAGTTTGGCGGTTAAAATTAAAAACTTTCACCAAAAACCCTGTGAAACGTTAGCCCGTGACGTTGCGTGAGTGCGTTTCTACGGCTGGAGCTGGCACGAAGAGGAAGGGTAGTTTTGGTGGTAGCAAAACTGCACGGGCAAGGACGGTTATGTCGGTCAAGCTTTTATGACTTTGGCGCCAGTACGTAAGCGGTGTGGATGAGTGTTTTTTTTTTTTATTCCTTGTAACGGTAGGAAGGAAATGCTCCTGAGATCGATTCTTTCAGGGTTATGGACCTTACTGCTAGGGGCAAAGCAATAAATGTTGCAGGTGTAGTGGTACACCAGCTGGGTAGAAAATTAGAGCTCCCAAGGTACCTCATAATGTCTGATGTCTGTCATCTCATTGTTTAGCAGCGGGATTGCATGTTTTTGTGTATTGGTACATCAAGAATAACAAAACCAAGGTACAGAGCACGCAAATGACGGTCAGCGGTGGTCTAAGGGATAACATGTCAGAACGTTCCTTTAAATCTGGTTCGTGTCACAGGGTATTGCGCGCCAATCTCCGGCACAGTATCTGGCAAGTATCAACCAAACTAACGAACGAAAAGGGGTAAAGTGTATTATCCGGCTGCATAGAACTCACCGAAACACACCAGCACCCCGTTTACACTAACTGTCCTATTATCTCAGGGTAGTCGTACTTCCCACACACCTTCACACGTTTCATAAAAAAAAACAAAACTTGGCGATGAACTTTTTACACAAGTTATCAACGCAAAACTCTACCATTCCGTGGTGTGTCTAACCTACTGCCGGTACCGGTGGCAAACGGTATAGGCGGAGGGTAAAAATATCAGCCCAGTTACAACGCAGTTCGGCAGTAAACCGCAAACCCCCCCCCGGGCCCCCTTTTGTTTCGCTTGGATTTTACTAGCGCGATCGCAAAATATAAGCACCAAAACTTTTGCGTTTCAACCTTGAAAAAGTTGCGCTTTTACGTTTGTAACGTGTAACGCGGCCCGGTTATGGTGTGTGCGGGGTGTTGGGATGTATAAGTTTTACGCATCAAAACTTGTCTCAGTTGGCTTTTGATTTAAATTTTGTTTTGCCCGACCCCTTGCGAGCGGGTCGGGTATGGGGTATGGGCTGACGGGGTAGGGTATCGATTCTCATCCGCGCTGGACCACCTTTATGCGGTATCTTTAATCGTGATGAAATTGAAGGACACACCAAACATCTTGGATCTTTAATTTGGCATACTAGGGGTGGATTGATGTTGAAGTTTGACGTGTGATCTAGGACCCAGGATCTTGTACATCTCTAGTGAGATCAATCAAGTGAGTATTTTGAGCTGGAACAATAGCTCCAATGTTGTATCGACATCCTTGAAGGTATTAAACCTTCTTTATCCCGTCATTATGAGTAGCACATTTGATGGAGCAGCGTCACCTCATAACCTTCATTTCCAGCCCAGCAGATTAGCTGATTAGCTTGCCTTTAATTGCTGTTTACATTCAGTAGCGCTCCATCCACATCAGACCCATCACTTCCCATCAGCTGTGAAAAGTGGGTCAAAGTTAGGGCAAAAACCTCGATAAAGTTGCGCCATCGCTCCCATTCGGCGAAGCAGAGGGTGCCGTACCCGGTAGCAGAGAACGCGCGCGCGCACACAACTAGATACCCAGGAGCGCGCGCGCACCCTGTTCCAAAACAACTAAAAACAAAAAAAAAGAAAGAAAACCGTGAGTCACCGTACAGTGGGGCCACACCCCGATAGACAGATCATAGTTGGCGGGTGCCGCCCCGGCAGCAAGCCGGGTTTTGAAAGAAAATTATAAGAAAAGTTTTGCGCGAAGCAAAAGTTGACTTGGTGAAGAAGATAGGAAAACGAGACTGGGGGGGGAGGGGGAATTTTCTTTTTATTTTACTTACTTCTTCCAACTGTGCCAAACGCGCTGTTGCGTTGGGGGTCGGTGCCCTGGCAGGGGTGTAGGTGTTTGGTAGAAGTTGTTGCGAAAGTTTTCAAACTTTCGCGTCAAGGTTTCCCTACTTTTGTGCGGGGTTTTTAAGGTACCGAGATTTGAAGGGCAACGTGATGAGCGAACGCTTTGTCTCGGCTGGTTTTCGGTGTCTGCCGGGCTGTGGATGTGTTTGTATGAGGAAGACAATGTTTTAATACGATAAAAGCCTTTAGATGCAAAAGGGGGGGCAAGGAGAAGGTTTGCAGTTGAAGTGGAGTTAGACTTTGACGAGTATCAATATTTATAGTTTCTAACAAAATCATCACTCGTCTAACGATAAGGTATTCGATAGTACGTGGCGCAACATCAAAAAAGTAAAGATCGCGAAGAGAAGTAGAGATCTCATGATTAAAGTAAGTTTAACCTGCAAAACAAAATGCTAAGATGCCAGGAAATAAGAAGCAGGATTCTAAGAAATGTGCACTACTGGTAGACGACTTAGACACTAGAGCTCTAAGCACCTCAGACAGTTTCCATTAGTCGTAAACCAGTTCTATTGTTGGTTGTTGAATAAACATTCAGACAGAGATGACAAGCTTCTTTGAGCCGCTATCTCTGAGCTCCATAGCAGATATAGTGTCTGCATCTTCAATGTTCTGGATTCTTCATCTTCTTGGGGTATTCCTCATACCTCCAATATACCCACTATCGCACTTGCATGTTACTGTTTTCAATAAAGATTACCCCAACGATAGCTAATAAACAAGCAGCTTCAAGATTACCCATCACATCCTCGCCGTATCTGTATAACAAAAGCGAGCAAATTTATTACAACACTCCTTCCCTTCCGGTCAACAGTTTCGCCAACGCTGCCTCAACGCTCGATGCACCTCAGCAGCAGGCATTACTCACTGTCGCCGTGGAATCGAACCAACCGAACCGAATACACGGGCGCTACCAAATTCTTTCCCGCTTTGCCCGCATTATGATGTATCGTGGCGTCGTACTTCCTCCACAACTCGATTGGTGACGCGTCGTTTAGCAATCAACAACGGCAGAACCAGGACACACCAGGAGGGGTACCAAAGGGACGCTAAATAAATCATGCACTCAACTGACCAACGAACCCTAGCCCGGGGCCCCCATTCGCTACGCCACACATCAAGATGCATTGGAGGGTGCGTCCCCTAGCGGTCAGCAATGGACCATGTCCGGCGTGGCGAAATCGGAACGGAAGAAAGCACGGTGCCCAATATCGTACGCTTCATTAGATCTCGTTTCAAGAAGATCAATTAAGCCATCCGATGGGGTTGATTTTTGTTATAAGGATTTTTTTTCCTGTGGATTTCCCATTTATGGGTGTACAAAAGAACAAGTGGAACGAAATAACAGACCACTCTTCACGGGGTACTCAACAACCGACCATAACGACGAATGGTCGAAGCTTTTAATGTCTTCGATTGAGTTGTGAAACAGTAACGAAATTATTTATCCAACAAAAAAGACTTTATCTCCGTTGACAGGTGTCAATACTGATGAATGCGTTACCAATAATGGTGCAGAAGAAAAAGTTTTGTGTTGCAAAATTGCACCACACTCTCTTCTTTGCCTGTTTTGATGGAAAACGCCGAAAAGTATGCAATTTGGGTGACAAAATGGAATTTTTAAATAAAGTTGAGCTGATTAATTTTCTTAAGCCAATTTAATGTTACAGATTAATATTTGAAAACAAAAATTAGAATAAATGTCACCTTAAAGTCACTCTGAAATGGGTCGCAATCCTCTCCCGCTCCATCCCACTCGCGATAGAGCCTAACACTACCGTTGCGAAAGACTTGTTTTTGAATGTGCCTCACTTCCCTTCTGCCTGGGGGAAAGTTCCCGATTTCTATCTACGTCATGTCGTTCCACTAACTGCTTTATGTCGTATCGCTCCCCCCACACACTGAAGGAAACACTTTGCCATCTCTCAATCAACCGATTAGGCAACAGTTATATCGACGCTTATACCCGTTCCGGGCTTTTGCGACGGAACTTACGTCATATTTGTTTGCTTCGACCCTTTTTTTTTTGTTGTTTGGTGCTGGCATTGCTGCTGTCCCTTCTGCTGCTGCTATTTCATCGTTTTGTATCGTAGATAGTTCAAAAGAAGAAAGGAAAAAAAACCTCCCAGAACAACCATCTCAGAACCTGACAAAGCGGATAGCCTTGTTTTGTTTTCTCCCCATTTTTTTCTTCGTTTGTGCTTGTTGTTGCATTGCTGCTTATGCTTTAACGTTACAAGCAGCGAGCTAATCCGTTCCATCCTTTTCCACAAAAGAAATCCCGTTTTTTTATACAGCGGAGGACACCAGGCCGAAGAACGTTTTCTTCTGGTACGGCAATGATATATTTTTTATTGTTTATTTATGTTGCGGAGTCCGTTCGAGCGGAACCTCACACGATGGGCCACACCCATCCACAGCGTGCAGGGGAGGGATTTTCTATCCATCGCCAAAAAAAAAACCCACATGCGGAGCGTGCGTGGACAGTGGACAGTAGGACGGTGGGCGACTGCCGTACGACATGCCATTACATCGGGGACGGGGTTGAAGTAAAAGCAGGCGAAGGAAGGAAGGAAGGACAGAAAAAAATCCCCAAAAACAGGCGATAGTTTATTTCGCTGTAATTGAATCAGTGATCTTGCCCGGGCGTTTTATTGCCGGGTGACCTCCGGAAGGCACGCCAGAAAGTCTGGCCGGCGGCAGGGTACCACACCAGCGGGGTACGGTCGAATATGATTTGTTGGCGTCCATCGCCGACTCCGGAACGGACGATGATGATTATTGTCATTGATATTATTGGCCGGCGGGAAACGCCGTTAAGGGATGCCATCCGGCAACACAAGGGAACAACACTATCCCCCACTCCCTCTCTACATTGGGGTTTTCCGTACAATTTATGCTCCAGTAATCGAGGCTTCCGTGTGCACATGCTGGGCCACGGTCCGGGGTATCGGGGGTTTTACGAGCGTTTTTGGTGCGCTTATCGTCATCCACTTCAACCGTTCAACGATGGGTTTTTTTTTTTGCCGGATTCCCGTTCCAACCCCAAAAACCGCCCGCTACGTACGGTACGAGATGTTTTATTTTCACTTTTGTGCATGGCTTTAATTCGGCGACTGGGGGCAGTATCCCATCGTCCATACATCAATTTATACTTCCGACGTTAACCTGTCATTACACTACAGTTGCGCCACACGGCAGCTCGCGTCTCCACACATGCCCAAAAATCCTTTGCCGCATGCCTCCGGAGACCGGGTGCCGGGTGCCGGGCTGCCGAAAACCGTGATGCGGCCGCTCCTAATGTCTCGACATCTATTTTTCTAATGCTCATATTTGTTACTGGTGGTGCGCGCACGGTCATCCTTAACCGGAGGGTAACGAAGGCTACGGCGGCTCCCCAGAGTGTCGTTCATTCATTCATTTGTTTCATTACTGCCCGGCAAATCTCGTTGCTGTAGAGATTTTCCTGGACGGACGGACGGACCGCTTCGTAACGCCTGGATGTAGACTACCGCCGTACCGCTGGGAACGTTGGTGTAGCTCGTTTTCGCTGATGGATGGCATCTTCTCGATGCTGCTTCTCGGGAGGGTCAAATTCGAGCCCGCGCCTGTTGGCAAATCTGGGTATGGTGTTGATTCATAATCACAAGATGTTTGGCTGTGCAGTGTTTAAGGTTTTCACTTTTGGAGCACTTGCGGTTTAAAGTTTTGCTGCACGTCTCCAATTAAGATGTTTCCCATCCTCCGTTGGGAGAGGAGTTGGGAGAGGTCTTGCAAAGCAAAAGAAATAACAAGGTGTTTTACATTTTGTTATTGAGCACCAAATTCTACCTCCAGAAGTATATTGAACAATAAAAAAAAAATATTGAGTGTCCAATGCTTATGGGAATTTGAAGTGCGTCCAAGCTGAAGGAGCTTCACACCACTGCGCACCGATATGGGCCAGCCAGCGGGAAAAGGTATGATTTGTTAAAAAACAACCCCCCGATAAGCATAACATCAAAGCGCATCTTCTTCATCGAAACATCCGCTCGTTAGCCCCGTTTTGCGCGAAACTCGGGCTCCCGGATGTTACCGGCCGCGAACTTAATTACTCACTCATTAAGCGGTTATTTGCGCGGCGAGTAATTTATCCCGCGTGCACCTTTTGCCTTTTTTGGGACGTATTGTTTGCGAGGGAGCGGGGGGGGGGGGGTGAGGGGGAGGTAGGTAAATTAGATTCCTGTTCCCGCTGCTGGTGTTCGATGCGTTCCGTTTCCGTTCTGTCATTTTCTGGCTGCGCCAACAAAGGCATCAAAGGGTTTTGGTCGCTTGTCTTTCGTTAATGATGGGGTGTCGAAAGGTACGAAAGGATTAGGTTGAAAACAGGTCACGTTTTGGAGAGCAGTTTTGGTGGTCAACGTGATGAAGAAAGGTAGTCTAAATTATGGAAAAAATACTTTCTTTGCGCCAAAAAAAACCCTTATCAGTCCTTTATTGCTTTACGATTTGCATAACTTTAGGCGTATTCAATACCATTTGTATGCGCTGTTTTTAGCACTTTTTAAATGCAACGAATATATTAGAAAATTGTTCTCATACAGGTAGTTGATCCTTGAGGGATCACGAGATCTAGGATCAAATTCAATATTATTCCTTTACATCAATACTCTAAGAACACCTCATGATTTTAGGCATATCTTGCTGTTGAGCTGAGAGCACCATCTGTTCTGCTAATTTTTAAGTTATTTGGAAATTTTTAGCAGTACAGTAGATCGTGTGACTGTTCTTAAGATCAATAGAATCGATTAAAACTCCAGGAATAGGTTTTTTGTTATTTATGGAGAATTACCATATTATTATTTTACTCTGGTCTTGTGAGCTCCTTAAAAATGGGTTAAAGAATTATGAACAGAGAGATTCTGGACGAGTTGCACTGTCTAAGTGATCGAAAACAAGACCTCGATCTGCATAATATCTGGACCTATTGTGCAGTAAAAGAAAGGAGTTGTTATACACCCCCCACCCCACCTATCGCTCGAACTAGAAGGGTTTAAAAATCGACCTGCTGCCATCTAAAGCGCATTTGCATGTCTTTTGAGTGTCAATCGAGCGCACCGCGTGGGGTTCTATCAACATCCGTCAGCAGTAGTACTTGATGTTCGATTCGCCCGCATCTTCAACCTTAAAGCTCGTTCCCCTTACCCCCACCCTCTTTCTCACCCCTTCCGCTACTAATCCATTTTTAGAGTGGTGTATGTGTGGGTGTGTTTGTAAAAATGGTCGTATCATGATTGTGAAAATGAGGAGAAAGAAAGAAAGATTGCGATAGATGGAGAATGGAATGGAATGAAAATGCTTTAACGCTCCCAATGAGGAAGCAATCGGTGCACTTATGGTTTACCCCCTATTACTCTACCCTTTCCACCACGCTTTCCGCATCCCTTTCGGATGCGGACAGAGTGCACAAGAGTCCTTGTTTACATTTAATTAAAAGCGAAAGCACTCAAGAAAAGAGTCTTGTGGATCAAGAACTTCCCTGTGCCCGCCCCGGCCAAAGCGTACAGCAGCCGCCGGGAGTAGAGGCTTTAAAACTCATGTTAACCCTAACGTTCTACCCAGTGTCCCCCCTGGATGCTGTGATTTCTGCTTAGACCGGATTTAGCCACCGGAAAGAATTGACGGTTTTCCGGGGCCCTCTGGTGCGGGGGAAAGGGTGGCTGGGCCAGAAATGCCCCCGAATGGCGAATGGAGTGCTGTCAAAATTAAGTATTAACCCTATCGCTTAGCCCATTCCCGCCGATCCCGAATCCGTGTTAGCCCTCATGGGAAGGGGGTAAGGCACAAACAGGGAAGAAAAGAAGGTTGAGCACGAAGATCCGTGAGCGCGACCGGAAAACGATTCCCGTGCAAGGATGGGAGGGAAAAAAAATACACGAGAAGGTGTATTAAATTCGGATTTTTGATGAATTTTTCATTATCTTGAGCCAGTGGGGCTGAACACGGGGATCATGGGTTTTCGGGCGAAAGTTCTGCACTGTTTCCTTCCCTTCTTCGTCCAGAACGAGGTTTTGTTCTTCCACTCATGGTAGATGTGATAGAGAGTGGGTGCTGCGCGTGTGTTTGTGCGTGTTTGTTGATGAAGTTTCAAATTTCTTTCGAGCACACTTCACTGCTTCCGGTTTCGAGTGTTTCGCGTTGCATCACTGTCATGAAATTTCTCATCATAATTGAATCGGTGCAATATCTCTTCAGTAAAAACGTTCCAGTTTGGTGTGCAGAGGATAAAAGTTTAAATGTGATGTTATTAAAATTTTAAGTCACTGTTGTCAACAAAGGATTGTAAATTAACATATAGGGATTATTTTGTATTGCTAATTGCATACTTCCGAGAGTATAATATTTTAATGTAATTTTTTAAATAAACTATGTTACAATTTGTATAAAAGCGCAAGACTGATTGACCCTAAAATAACCACCGTAACCGATTGTCTTAGTGTTAAAATCGTATTTTGTTAGAAAATTGCATACTTTACGGCGCATAACTTCATGAAGCCAAAATGTATGCAATTTTAAGGTTTTAACAACATTAAAGTGTTTTAATCGTAATAAAACAACCTTGCCATCTCACTTAACATAGAAGAACGGGGTATTAACAATCGAAAAAAAAAATCAAATGCAAAAATGAAGCAACACCGTAAGACACCGATAGTTTTTCCCGGACGTTTCCACACCGGTGACTACTTCAGACAATTTTCAGGCATCTTTCCGGGTTGTGTAAATCAACCCGACAAACACTTACGCACATCCGCCCGGTACATGCCGGCAGCGGTGGGTTGGAAACGTTCCGTACCCCATTGCCGGCGTATGATGAATGGAAATAATGTTTGATAGTCAAATTTTTAGCGTATCGAACGACCCATTATAAAGCATAATAACCGCACAGCCGCACAGGAACCGTCACGGTTTTCTCGAGAAGTAAAAAAAAAAGTGGGGATTCCTCGCTGCTTGCGGTTCCTTCGCGGAAGACTCTTACATTTTCCGCCCAACAAAAAAAAAAACAAACCGGTAGCGTACCGTCTAGAAGGGTTGTCGTTAGGAAGTTCCCCGCACGCCAACATGTTCCCGCTCTATTCGTCGGTTCGTTTCTTCGTATTTTTTTTTTGTTTTGTTTTGTGGTAAACGTTATCATTTTGGCTCGAATCGCTTTTCGCCCATTTTTCGCATAGGGAAACCAATCTTTTCCGACCGCGCCGTGCTTTTTTCGCTCGAGGTTTTCGTACCGATGCACCATTCCTTCCTATTCGGGTAGAATGTTGCGGTGGCGCGGTTTCGCGTGTTTGCTGCTGGAGCAAGAGAACAGAGAATAGAGGGGTTAAGATACAACCCCATCCCCCTTCCATACACCTCCCTCCCTGTCTCTATCTCTATCCTTGCGTGTCTGCGTCCCATGGTACCACGTGCTCGCATGCTCATTTTTGGGTACGGGTAACATTCCCAGTTTGCTTGTGCCGTTTTCATCCCCCGTAAAGGATTTGAAGTTAAGATGTGATGAAGGGGGTGTATATACACACACACACACCCATTTCCAAAATCCCTTGTTCCAGTCACCCTTTGCTTCCAGCTCTTATCAAGGGGTGTAGCTTCTTTTGGAAATTTAAATTTTCGTACCACCGTCAGATATTGACGTGGTTTTATCTTCATTTTCCGCCCACCCGCACTTTTTCCTATCAGAACACACGCACGCACACACAGATACACAATTTCCGTTCCGTTCCGAGCGCCATCGAAGAACAAACCGCTGGCAGCAGTAGCAATCCTTCATCTTCCGGGTGTCTTCGCCCTAATGGTGATGGGATAGGATGAATTTTATGAAATTGGAAAATTCGCTATCTCCACAATTATATTAATTGTTGTTTAGGCCGGCACGGCAAATCGCGCCGCGCTTGCTGGCGATGGAAAACGCAGGTGGATGGTACGGGCCACGCGCCACCGACAGCAAAAACCACCCCTTCCCCCGCGATTCGGTGGACGGGAGTTGAAAAAAGGGGTCAGCGAAAGGATTGCGTCTTAATGAGTTCTGATTGTGATTCTTTTCGGTTCGGTGTTCCACGTGTGTCCCTTCCAGGTTACCCGAGAGCGGTAGTCGTGGGGGGGGGGAGGCAAAATGTTTCAACCGATCCGACGATTACAACTTGTTTTCGAGGCAATGCGGATGCGTGTGAGGCTGATGATTCGCGTGATGAGGTTGTGCTGACGATTCGTCATCCGCCTTGCGTAAAGTGGGACGGAAACAAACAGCAGCCGAAGAACAAAAAAATAAACGTCGAGACGAATCCCAATCACTCGAGATGTTGGTAAACACAGCACGGTGAATCGGGGTTTTGCAGCGCGCAACTTTCATTCGCCGTTAAGTGTACGCCGGGTTGGCTTTTGGATGGAAAATGGAAAATGTTCGTTTTTTAATGAACTGCCAAACCCTCGGATTGTACCGCTAAAGGGGGTGGAAGGAAGCGACAAAAGGGCCCAGCGGTATGAGTGCGTTGAGTGAAAAGTGCTGCTCGTGACGTGAGCGCAATTTTTCGGAAGGAACGCACAACTAAACACCCGGGAGGGGTTTTTGTTTTCGGAACTCGTGGTAAATTAATCAATGGGAGGGTGGTGGTGGTGCGTGTGTCTAGCTGGAATGTAGGTCACAAGTGAAGATTTCCGAAACGGCACTGTCCTGTTGGATGAAGTCACCGTTGGTACTACCGGTGATGTACGTTGTTTTTGCAGATAATATGTTTTTATGTCTGATGAAAATTAATTTGCTTGAAAATTGTGTTCTCATGAGCTAAAAGTCATAATAAAGTGTGGTCGGGATACGAAGGAATGCTATTGTAAACATTAAAAGTTTTCTCCCCAAATGTGACCCATATAAAGTAATTTTCTTTATTTTACTACTTTTATATTAGTAGTAAAAAATAATTGAAAATAAATTAAATAAATAAATTAAAATAATTAAATATAAATAAAATACTTTTATAATTTTGTTTACTGCTATGTGATTCACAAAATTTAGACAAACTTCAAAAACCTATGAGGAGGGAAGTCTATTTTATTTACTATTGCATTGATTAAGTTAAATCAAATCAATAGAAAATGATTAAAACGCTTGATCATTAAAAAACAGATTAAAAAAGAAAATATAAATTAGAAAGAAGCAATTAAAAACAACTAAAAATTATTATAAATCATCTAAACTACAAAATAAAACCATAACATCATCAGAAAAGAATGCACCAAGCTATAAATTATTAAATACGATAATATTAAAACAACACACACACAAAAAAGCAAACCATGAAAAAAAACATAAGCAAACAGGTACACGTTAACAAACGATACAAGTTCATGCACTAGAAAATGAAACAATACGTAACCCGTTTTTCTGCCTCCTGCTAGCTTTTCGTTGCTTTGGCCGGAAAATGACCGTGGTCACTTGACGCTTCAATTTTCAGTTGACGCGCGCGCCCGTGTCCATGTGTCTGTCTGTGGGCACGGTAAATCGACCGGATGTGGACCTCACCTGCTTTCGGGCGAGTGAAATTTAGATTGAATTATCCTTTTTTGATTAATATTCCAGCAAGCCAGTTGGCAGTTAGTATGCGTGTGTGTGTGTCCAGGGTAAATATATATTTCTTTTTTTTTGTGTGGATGAGATGAGTATTAACCTTGGCTGCTGCTTACCGGTCTACCCGTGATGGGAAGCGATCCAGCGACATCGTAATTGAAATTTATGAAAAATATGTACAGGATGAAGGGGATGAAAAAAAAATGGGAAAGGGGTTCCACTTCAGCCGAAGAACGTGGGCAGCAGAAAACAAAACAGCAGGTGAGCGGAACCGGGAAAGATGAGACGAAAAACCCCAAAAGCGGAAACCGCACGCCGTGTGTGTGAGTGTGTGTGAGGGTGAGGGGGAAAAATGAACGAATGTGCGGTATTTCCGTTTTTCCGCCTCTGATATTGGTATTATTATTATTTGTTAACTACGTATGGTTTCCCCCTATTGTCGGCAACGATCCACCCGGTGTGGGTGGCACTTCGAGTGGGACCGACTCGTCTCCTTGCCTTTTTTGTTTTGCTTCTTTTCGTAATACACGTTTAAATGTATTTAGCAATTCATCCTTACTTTTTTATATTTAATTTCAAAATCTCACACCGCTCGCATCGCATCAAGCGATTTTCTTCCATCCAGCAGCAGTCTCGGGAAAGTCCGGTCGCAAAAGTGGCTTCGTTTCGGATGGTGCCTGGTGTACACGAGATTACGTTGCGGCAGGTATACGGTACGGGTTGGTCGAACGAACAGCCACGATCAACGTCCCGAACGGATGGTAAAAGGTTTTCGAGGTCTTCTTAATTATTTCATTAATGATTTGGCGAGCGGTGTTTCGCCCGGCCTGGTTGGATGTGTTCGGTTGTATTCGTTTTCTACGCCCCCCCACTCCACTCCACCTCTTTTTTTTCGTACGCTGAATTTTCATTAAATCTATTTGTTGCGATCGTGTTGGGATTCCTTTTGCCCTTTTTTTTTGGTGGTTGCGGGTTTAAGCCACTCCATACACGCTTCTTACCGGTGGGCTGTGGATGAAGTCCTGTTTGCTTCCGTGCTCAATTATTCATTCTATTCTTGTCGACGGCAAGAAAACCGCAGCATCTAAAGCGGTAAATGAGCGTTTTTACGTTGTCTTTTTAGGTTTGTGTGTGCGCGTTTTTTCCCAATATTGTTTAACAGTGCATTTTTTCTAAAGATGTTACTTTATTTGCCTTTATTTATGAAATTAATTTTCAATTTCTTCTCAACTATAGTCTTTTTTGTTCTACATTTTAAATATCTATTTTTTACCCTTTTTTCATTTGTTTCTGATTTTAATGTTTTATTTCTATTCTTATTTCGTAATTTTTTGCAATTACTTTATCTTCATTACAGTATTTTTTAGACTTGTTCAATAGTACTTTTTGTTTTTTTTATTGTTTAACTTAACTTTTTTGTTCAATTATTGATTTTATTGGTATTATTGAATTATTCATTACTGTTATCTTTGTACTTTTCTACGTATATTATTGTTATTCTTTAAACTATTTTTACATTTTATAGTTTTTCAAACCATTCAACCATTCAAACCAACTTTTACTCATTTTACAAATTTTATTAATTATTTTTATAGTTACTTTTGAAGCATGAACTGCAGGAGCAGTACCATGCAAAGAGCAATTAAAATGAAGTTCCCCTGTTACTCTGACACAGTTATCTTACAGCCTCACGGTGCCAATCTAAACAGGTCACAAAAATCTATTCCAATCGAAGCACAACCTCAACCCCGGGCCGGAGTAATCGTACCGCTTACCTCGTTAAGCATAATTAAGACCATTATCCAACGGGCAGCTAAGCGAGCCGGCTGCACTCCAATTCATCCTTGCCGATCAAAGCAAAAGCGGCAAGTGACACTGAAGCCGTGGAGCAGAATGGGTGGGACGCTCGGCTAAAAGTTAAAAGCAACGCCAGTTGCACCGGTGTCTGACGGGGTTTGTGGTGTGGCTATTCTTCGCTTGGTGGGGTACAAAGGAAAAACCGTTGGAAAAACCTTGAAAACTCCTCAAGACTTACCGACTTACCGAGTACTCGGCATGACTCAATACGCCTTTAATTATCGATTTTTCATTAGAACGGTACCCAAGCAAGGAATCATCTCGCCAATGGTAAGG
This sequence comes from Anopheles moucheti, assembly GCF_943734755.1. Lineage (NCBI taxonomy): Eukaryota > Metazoa > Arthropoda > Insecta > Diptera > Culicidae > Anopheles > Anopheles moucheti. The sequence goes on from NC_069142.1 coordinate 11,693,246, forward strand.
AGGGAGCAATGCTGTCCCGCCTTCCCCTTGCCCCACTGCCTCTTTCGGGAATGGTTTTGTTGGTGGCACCATAGCTATTCCTTCATATATATATGTATTTGCGGAAATTGTCTTGAACAGAGCAGGGATGAAATCCATTTTTCGGAAGCGGGTAAGAGTGATACGCACCGGTTGAGGGCGATGGCGGGATGGTGGCGAAACCAAAATTAATGGATATAAAATTAAAATCCCAAAATTTCTTCCCTTTTTCCTCCCGCGGGGGCTGACAGCGAGAGAGGAGCGAGCGCAAGGGAGGGGGAGGGTGGGAACGCACACTGTCTTAAACAGCACCCGGATAAGTCACCCACCGAAGGACGCTAAAGGGTGAAGAAAGATGAAGAAGTAGGGCAGGGGGAGGAGGAAGGAGATGGGCGGGGAGGGGGTGGGAGTTAAATCGATTTTCTTGCATTTTCTAACGATAGGTTTTGCGTCTAACGCAAGGATGTAACGCATCACAGTCGGTGTTTCGCGCCGTCTTTATTAGTGTGGTGTGCCGCTTTTGTAAGCCGCTTCAGGACAATATGTTTGTGGTTATTGTGCGTATGTGTATTGTTATTGGCATGGTGTGTTTATGATCTACACTTGGTTGTTTTCTTGATACGCTTAGCGTGTCTTTATCAGTCATCACATTATTGTTCAGATTTGTTACATCGACAATGTGTTCGTTGTTTCTTTTAATCATTTGCGAATATGTTTCTTTTTGCTCTTTGCTTTTTGCTTTTTTGAATATGTCATTTGTCAAGTAGCTCACATCATTCAATCAATTGTAGGTTAGTATTTAAATATTCGTTTCTTTTTTCTTTTTAAATAAAATTTTATTTAAAAAAAATCATTAAGTTTCCAATGTCAGTCTTTGTTAAATTAATTACGAGAAGTTGGAGTGGCATTTTTGTTTAAAATGTTTAAAATCTTTCTATTTATTTAATGCAGACGTTTAGTAAGTACAATTGAGCTATACAGCTCTGGTTGATGAATAGCAGTACCGAAAAAAATGTTAATTTATTTTAAACGGTAAATAAACTATTGGAAAGAATAGTGTATTGAAAAAAAAGGCAAATCTTACACCCAAGCACACCAAACAAAAGGCGGCTCACCCTCGGAACGGGCAATTAAAAGCGGCAAAGCTAAAAACATGCAACAAACATATTTCATTCCAGCGATTGATATTTATTTACCATCCAAACTCTTCTAAAAGCTTTATTGCTGTGCAAAGCAGGCAACAGGAAGGTAAGAAGAAAAAAAACGAACATACCTCCGCAAATGTCTTACGACCCGGCCTGCACGACCAAAGGCAAAAATTCTTTAAGTCCGGTTTAGAAAAATCAGCGCGACACCGAAACCTGCGTGTACCAGGGCGTAAAGGGGTACGCCCTGGGAACGCTCAGAAAGACAAACCATTAAATTAATCCTGACACAGATAGCGTTTTATTATGGAATGAAGGGCAATAGCCAGGCAGAGGGGTGTGGAGGGAAAAAAATCTTCTAAACTTTTTTTTTTGCTCTTGGTGCTGTTGTCTTTTTTAATCAGAGCGTTTGGGAAAGGAAACGTTGGAAAGGTGGGAATGCGTTGAAAAACAGCAGGAACGGGAGGAAAAAAAGAACAACATTGGTTGATAGCTCGCAATCCTAAAATGCCCCTGTTTGCCGTTGGAATCCTATTTGGTGGAGTTTAGTAGGTGGGCAGGAAAAAAAAACCAACGACGTAAAGTAAATATTTCGATGGTTTTTGGGGGCGCTTGGGAAGCGAGGGATGAAGTCCAACCAGAAAAAAAACTAGCTGATTAGTATGCAAATCAAATATCTCTGTGGCAAAACGTGGGTGGTTTGAAAGGGAAAATAGAGCAAGAAAAAAAAAACCGTCCCGAAAAGCAAAAAGAAAAGCATAAAGTCGGAGTTAAATAAGCAGTACTATAAAACCGGACCCGCAACCTTTAAGGATAGTGTAACCGTAGTGGCACAGCAATGCATCGAACACAGCAAGGAGCGAAGCGAATGGAGTAGGCAAAACAAACAACAACAAAAAATGGCTTGCCATCGGTCGTCAGTTTCTTCGTTTTAATTAGTCAAATTAAAGGTTTAACAACCATAAACAAAGCAATGAATCGCAAGGTGCGCCAAAAGGGTTGGCTCTGGGAGGGCTGAGAAAAATGAAGGAGTGAAACAACCGAAACACCAAACGCTTAAAACCAACAACATGTACAAAACAAAAGTGGAAAATGAGACGAAAAGGAAAAATAAACACCGAACTGTAACACTATAACACAACAGCGAGGCAAGCAAGAAAAAAAAAATGGAGACACTTTTCGGTATGATAAAACATCGACCTAATGATGAGTAATAAAAATCAAAGTGTGTCCTGTGAGGGTAGGAACAAACATAGCGGCTCTTAGAAATGTGTCCCTAGCATCCATTACTCACACAACTTTACTGCACATTGTTTCATTTTGCCAACAAAAAATAAAAAAAGACAAGAAAAACAGAACAGAAAATCAAACCTAATGACAATTGCTTCATTTCACGCGTAATCGTCCAGCGTGTTCGGATTCAATTTGGCCCCCAGGTAAGCTTATCAAAGATTTCGTATCAAAGAAAATAATAGTAAGACGGCAATGCGTTTGGCAAACCGTGTGAAACAACCTTGAGGTGAAAATGCGAAAGTGTTCCTACCATTTACGCAAATTCCAGCCAGACGGCCGCGTCATTTCGTTGCCAGTGGAAAATTCGTGTAAGAAAAGGAGATGTAAAAAAAGAGAGAGAAAAAAAAGGAAAAAACACAGTTCACAAATAAAAATAAACAGATCCTTTGCAAGCCGTTAACCATTTGACCGGGGCTTTTTTTCTTTCTTTTAGTTACTGTTTGTTTTCTCGCTGTTGTTTGCCATCCAAATGTCTTCCTGCGAGTCGAGCGAGTCGGAGGGTATTCATTTCTTAAACGCATTCCGGCAGGTTTCCGGGAGGTTCTGGCTCTCGATAAAGAATTCTAATTATGATCCTCGAGGTTTATGGTTTGCGATCGAGTCAGCTGTGCCGTCCACTTGCCGTCGGATTGGTGCATATTTTGAAGGACTGTTTGCATGTTTTACTTTGTTTTTTTTTTCGTTCAACGAAAGAGCAGCTGGCGGATTCCTAGGATGGAAGGACGGGATGGGCGTTGGGTTCGATTGTACAGATTAACCTTAATGCTGGATGGGAGGATATAAATTTTATTAAACAACAAAACAATCTGTTAGGATTTCGACGGCGAAGACCGCGGTCTAAGAAGGAGAGGAAAATGGCAGGAACCCAAACAACATTGATGACCAATTCATGAAAATGGTAGATTTGTGTTCTTCCCCGTTCTTGATTAGACTTTAATGCATTCATTTTATGTAAATTGGTTTCTGCATGGGACGAGGAAATGCAAAAGAAAATCAGTTAACATCGCTCACAGTGTTTCTTCCTTTTTTAAGCGAAATGAATAGAGATGCCGTATATAAATAAAATACAGCATTCTTTTAAGATTATATTGCAAAAAACAAAACGATCTAAACATCAATATATGAAGGACTGTATAGTGTAATGAAAAGATATTAATGAAATTTGATTTTTGTAATTGTAGTGATTATGCAGCATTCCTCCTTACTATGTAATAATGATTTATTTCCACTGCACTACAATACTAACACTTTACACCCTTATAATATAACATCAGAATATCAGCTTTTCGGATCAGCGATAATAATCTATAATAATCTATAATAACTTTGAAATCTTCATTAAATAGAGTTTATTCTTTGATTCAATAGCAATAAAATATCAAAAACTCTTATATCATTCAAGTTGACGCCTGGTAGTATGCAATAGAATTTAATGTTCGTTCTCTATTTATTTATTTTGTAATATAGTTTACCTTCAAAACATTCTGTTTGTCGATACGGCCAGGCCGTTCTAACGAAACAAAAAAAAAAAAACATTCTGTTTGTCTCGCGCTAGTAATGAAATTCTTTAAAAACCAAGTACCTTCCAATTTTTTGCTTTGTATGTACTGTTATTTAATTTCACCACCTCACTTTCCACTAATGAACGTTCATTAATTTGTTTCGAAATGGTTAAGAGTAATTAACTTGCACGGACAGCGCTTTTTTCCTACTGCACGCAACCATTCTCAAAAGTCATTTCGATTGATGTGTTGAAAAACTGCAAGTCAACGTATGGAATTGGAAAAATCGGTAGCCATTGGTTTTGGTGGCGTTCACATTACCAGACATGCGGAGTTTATAATTAAAACAAAATAGTATGGAAGAGTTAAGACCGAAGCATATTTTATTATTACGGAAGAATAAATTTTTATTAGTAACATTGTTTAAATTTCACAACAATAAGACTGATTGCTGCAATAAAAATAGGTAATAAATTAAAACATTTTTAAAATGTTCAATAACAGGCGGCATTCCTGCTGAAACGAGGAAAACATGTACTGAACCTATGAAATGCATAAAAAAACGCCTAGCATGGGAAGCGACCAAAAAGTCGGAAAAACCCTTACCGGGGTAACATTCCGCAAACCGGCCGTGGCATGATCATCGGTGGGAAAATGATTTATTACTTTCAATTTCTAGCCAGCTCATGGTGCCGCTGTGCTGGGCGATAATAAAAAAAAACCCCCCGGAAAGAAGAAAATAAACGCTGGTACAAACGTTTCATTGATTTGCAGTTTTGCAAGGCAAACTGTCGAGCGAGCGAGATGCCGCGCAGCTGAACGGAGTGTGACCGTGCGCCATGTGTAAAGAGCAAATTCTGGGATGTTCCAGTGGGCCGTATGCTGTGAATAATTGTTTCCCACCATCCGCCACCGACAACGACCCGACCCCACACCGGTTTCTGCTTCGATTGCGATGCGAGAAAGACAGAGATCAATAGCGGTGTTAGATATCGCGGCCGGAAACGGACATCTGCATACCAGCGCTTTGGTAAAGGATTTGCATTTGGGGTTTAGCGAATACACACCATCCCGTGCGAGGCAAGCGTATAACGTTTTTGGGGAAGCGATGGAGATACGGACTCGCCCACAGCGGGTAAGTACATCAATCAAATTGTATCAGTATCCCTGACCGAACGGTCGCTCTATATCTCGCGCAATTAATTCATTTTCGATTCATTAGCTTGCGCAGTACTTGTGGAATGCTGTGTTGAATGCGATATGGTAGGTGTTGGAAAGGAACGATCGTTTAAGTGTGCTTGTATACTTTTACTGCACTAGATGATTTCAAATGAAACAAGAGCGTTTGATTGGCTCTTATTGCCTTAAATGGGTTGAGAAACTTTCAAAATCGATTCAAATGTTTTTTAGGGTGTCTATGAAATTGTAATTAAACCCGTACTTCAGCTACATATTGATTGATATTTATTGATATTTCAATTATATTTTTGTAAAACAATAATAGTGTCAAAATATGCTATAAATTGATGTCCTATGGAAGAACGTTTTCGTGTACGCAGCGGCGGATCAAACGGTAGGCGGAGTAGGCCCCTTCTTACTGCGCTTTTCGCCTTATCTCATTTCAAGTCCCCTCAATGTCCCCCTTCCATCCTGCATCGTTTTTAAAATTAGAGGCCCCAACTATATTTCCGCCCTGGGCCTCCAAGGGGATTGATCCTCCACTGCGTGTACGATTAAGCTTGCTTAAGATTAAACACCTAAAAGTAGACTGTATGTTTTAATTAAAAAGATATTGTTTAATAAGTTTTCTTTTTCTTCTTCTTCTTCTTCTTTCTGTTTTTATTGGTGTTATTACGAGCCAGTAACTTGATGTTCTATCAAACAATGTTTTGTGTACGATTAAGCTGGCTTAAGATTAAACGCCTAAAAGAAGGCTATATGATTTATTTAAAAAAGATATTGTTTAATTACTTTTCTTTTTCTTCTTCTACTTCTTCTTCTTGTTTTTATTGGTGTTGTTACGAGCCAGTAATTTAATATCCTCTCGAAAAATGTTTCGCGTACGATTAAGCTTGCTTAAGTTTAAACGCCTAAAGGTAGGCAATATGTTTTAATTAAGAAGATTTTGTTTAATTCCTATTCTTTGTCTTCTTTCTTATTCATGGTGCTGAATTTCTTAGTTCATGGTGCTTCGTGCTGTCATGGACGGATCCCCAACCCATTTCCAGGATCTTAGGTCCAAAACTGCTCTCCTTCGCCTCTGACTTGATGTAGTCATCGTGCTCGTTGTGTCTCCTGGTATGACCTAACCTGGTCAGAGCCTTCATCAAATAAGTACTTTGCCATGTCTAAGACATTCGTGAAGGATTCATCCCTCGAATTATTATATTAAATTATTGCATACAAGTTGCTTTAATCAAGTACAAGGAACAGTTAACTAATATAAAATTTTAGGACGAATATGTTGAATAAAATTAAGGAAAAAAATTCTAGGTTGGTTGTTGTTATGTTACGTAACGCAAGCAAAAGCACATGTGTCATTTGCATGGATCATCTAGTAAGCAATCATTACAAAAGCAGATGATTTCTTGATGATTTATCAGACCTCTTTCTCAAGATTTGAACCGTGCCAAATCCCTGACACTGCCTCCTTTAGTACCGCCCTCCAAATGGCGCTGGGGACAGGTCAATTAGCTATTAGTCACGATCTAAAGACATACGGTCTGTTCATCTGCTTGTACGCACAGTCGATACAACCGACCGTACACCCTCAGAAAGGACTTACAATTTTGATGAATTTAACCACATAAATTTGTCCCGTATTCTTGCAAAACCGTAGCATGCTACCGTTGTCCGCAACCGGTGATGGGATGTTTGTCTGTTACGTTACCGACCGTACGGACGACTTCAAACCAATCACATCCACCGTGCACGTGAAGCCGGGCCCGGGATCCCTTTTCCCTACATGGGCAAATTTATTTTGAAGAACATCTTGAAACTAATTACTTTAATTCCTTGCTCTCGATTTCCGAAGGAAAGCGAACATGCGGGCAGAAAGTAGTTTGTTTTGCCTAGCGACCCATGTCCGATAGTGGGGTTTCTTTAAGCCCTAAAATTATACTCCCCCCCCACCGCAAGGGGCATCTCACAAAAACGATGCCGGGCACGTGAAGGATGCTCGCAAAATACTTTAATCTTATTTCAATGAATCGTTGCCCGTGCCCGTGGTGTGTGGCTACCGGTCCAAGATGCCGCCAGAGGGTTTTAAGAAAACTCCGGCGTCCGTGGGCCGGAAAGGGGTCGAGAGGTCAAGTAAAATTTATGATCATTGGACACCTTACGAGCGGTCGAACGGGTCGAACATACGGGGACACTGGGCGCGCGTGCACACAGAGAAACACACGTACCGCAGGTGATCAAAGTGATGCGCATCGGAGGCCAATGTGACCCCGGTAAGACTTGCCACGGGATGGTGCAGAGACATTGCTGAAGTTTTTGCTGAATGGTTTCGGGTCTGGCGTTGGAATGTGCGTCCCCTGGAGCTAAAGTGGGTGGAAGACCTGGAATGGAGGTTATCGAATGTCTTGACCAGTCGTTGGACTTCTTGGACGTGGCCACCTTCTTTACTGGAGACTTGGCTGGCTGGGATCGGTAAGCAAAGCGTACCAACATGTTGTTGTTGGGTTGACCCTTCCGGGACGGTTAAGAACCATCTGAAACCTGCCCAATGGAAACCGCAGCTGATGCTGAAGAATTTGATAAATGTCCATCGGGCATTCCGGTGACCAATTTGTTCCGGAACTCCGGTGGTGGAGTTGGCCGTATTCACCGCAACGGCCGGTCTGTTCGCAAAGGAATTGTTAGGTTTAGCATTTTTGTAGTGGTCCTTTTTATTTTAAATGGATTTATCTTAAATACATTCTACTTCTTAAGAAACGCCGCACAGCTTATCTTGCGTCGCCCAGGTAGCAGGTGAGTGTTGTCTCACAACGAGCGTCACCATCATCACAATTTGAAGGTATCGTCACCTGCTGTCGGGTTTCCTAGCATAAATTACACATCTTCATTGCTGTCATCACTTGTCGCGAGTATGAACCCACCAAAACCCACCATCCGCGCCATCTAAAACACCCTCCGTTACAGCCCAGTATGGCTCCTAATGTAGCTGCTGACACCGCCTGTACATACTCCCTGCCTGTTGCAGAAGTGAGCCAAAATCAAATTTTCAACCACTCATTCCCTCGTTTGGAACGCGCTGCGCTAAAAGTCTTTACCCTGCGACGAGTGTCTTGAGTGTATGGGTATATTTTAGCATCTCCCTTTAAATGACACTGTGAAATAAAGTGTAAAGAGATGGCGGAAATGGAAGAATTGCTAAAACAATATACGCGAAAGCAGCGAAAAAAAAAGGTGTTGCGAAGCGGTAGAAAAATACTTCTAAACGATGTAAGAAACACTTTCCCTTTCCACCAGACGAGCTGGAACGAGATTTCCATACTCGCACACGGTGTGAAAGCTATTTTTTTTTGTGTTTTGGTTCGCCGAGTGTCGTCGCGTGTTGGTGACGCTTATAAGCCAATGCATTTATGCCAGTATTAGGCATAACCGAAACCGTACCATAACCATTTGTCACCTTCTGCTCACGCCAAGAAGGAAGGATATCAAAAAAGCAAAATCGACTCACTGGTGTGTTTTCTTTGTCTGTGTATGGGTGGAATTATTCCTGGCTTTGCTTTAGAAAGGAAAATGGTGGGCTTACAAAAATTACTTCATTTCAGCTGAGCCAGTTAGTGTAGGTGTCGTAATGACATCTCTTTTAGGTTTTAACAATGATCGGAGTGGTTTTGTTTTCGTTCATACCGTTGCTATCTTTTATGTATTACATCAACTTGTAGCTATTGTAAAATCTTTAACTTCTGTAAAATAAGTCACTTTGTAGTGAAGAATAACATACAGCAGCTTGTACGGATATTGAGATAATGTGCTATGTGATCATGTTTGAACGTTTCGGGAATTAGGAGATGCAGTAAATCTTCATTTTTAGGTGACAAAAACCTGGATCTTTAACAAAATCGTGATACTATCTTCAATTTAAACTAACTGGTCTAGATGTAAAAGCTTTAATATATCTCAGTTGCATAATATAGCGTTTCGTATTGATCAAGGATTTACTAGGCTATTTTACTAATCAATGAAATATGAACTTCTCTTTGTTATGTATAAAAACACTCTTGATGTCGCTTTTTAAAAAGAAAGAAAAAATGAAGAGAGAATGCTAGATAGACATGGTCGTACGATTTAGAAAAAAAAAACTTCAGAACAAAGTGAAATTTTGGCAGCTGAAGCTGTCTTTGTCGACCGGTTGCAGAACTCGTTAATTTTGAACTAATTCCAACAACAAAAAATCCCCCCTCCTTGGGGCGGCCCGGTGGCATGATGGTAGCGGAGCCGGTCTTCACACGAACGGCCCGGACCAAAATCCCATCCGGACCAATCCCCCGTAGCAAGGACTGACTATCCGGCTACGTGGTAAAAATAAGTCGATACGGCCAGGCCGTTCTAACGAAAAAAAAAAAAAAAAAAAAAAAAAAAAATCCCCCCTCCCTCACACGCACACAAGGCGAGCACAAGCATAGAAGCAGCATAAACGTTCAGGAACGAGTGTGCTGAAAAGTAATGTGCAAAGCGCGTAACATGGAAGGTGATGGTTTCCCGTACCGAAATGTTGGTCTGCTATTTTTACTCCCAACCCACTTGCCTTGTTTTTGTTTGAGATTGGGTGAAAGTATTAGCATATCATTATGCGATTGCTTAATTTTGAAGGATTTATAGACTGCACCGCGTGTTGTGCGTGGCGTACGGTGTATCCTTTCTCTCTCATACACAAACCCGCTACTGTTCGGGCTAACTCACAGGGCGTTGTTACAGGTGAAATTTGACAAGAAGAAATACTCTAAGGAACGCGAAAAAATAAACAGAGTAAAAATGAATCGTACAAGAGGAAGTGTATGAACGAGTGATGGCATGTGAAAGTCAAAACAGTGGACGGATTGATCGCAAACACATCTGGAGAAGAGAAATGGAGTCATTGCTGAAGTTGTTAACTAGAGAAGATAAGCAAGGGGAGTGTAAAGAGTAGTGCGTAATAGGGTGGTAATGCGTTTTTCTAGCAAACGTATGACGATTTGATACTGTAAACTTTTCAATCGAATCTACCTATTCCGAGATGCTGGGTTTTTTTTAAACTTTTTTCGGTAAAAACCATGTTTTTTTAGATTATTTGTATGAACATGTTTTGTGGTACACTGTAAACACCGAAACTTCCATTGAATTTGTTTTATGACGAGCTGCCCTTAAATATTCCTTTCCCTAAGATTGCAAATAGTACATTGTGAAATCAGGCATCACTAAACCAGTATGGTTTGATATGCGAATTGCATAACTTAAGGCGTATTGCTGTGTTAATATTACCGTAAGGCAATTTTGTGAGAATGTGATTTATTTAAATTCGTTGTGAGATATTAAGTTCATCGTACAGATCATATTTTCATAACGCTTAGATAATACCGCCTAGATGTATGCAATTTGTATTGCAAAACTTCATTTACAAGCTAAATGGGCAATAACTCTGGTAAATGTTTAGTTTATTTTTGGTATAAGAGAAAACATATTTATTTATCCGTTTTAAACAGTTTTTCTCATTCTTCGGTGTGTTGAGTTGGGGTAGATAGACTTCTTTTCACATCCCACTTGTTCAGCCTGCTTGCCAACCCGCATGGATCAACTGTCAGTGTTTCGGCCCTCCTATCACCCATTTCCGCACGAACCACATTCGTTTGATGTTTGGATCCGCAAAAATCGGCCACTCCGATTACGACCGATTAAACCCATTTCCTGTCCCCGACAACAACACAACAACGGCACCCCTTCCGGGCAACGAATGACAGTATGAACAATACCAAAACAAAAAACTGGACGCTTTTAGCTGGTACTGATGCACGATACAAAGGACGCTCAAGACATCCGTCCAGGCCCAAAAAAAGGGGAGAAGCGATACGCCAAAATTAGGTCCGATTACGCTGCCTTTGAGAAATTCTATCGTTCGGCACCCATTTGGCGCACCAGGGCAATGACGGACCGGGCCGAGGATGCGGATTCATTTCGGTAATCTTTCGCGCCTTCCCGAAGATGCCAAGCAACCCGGCGGCAACGGCCTTGGGTTCTTTGCGTACGGCCCACAAGCAGATCGCATAAGATTTACGTGCACTGGCGACATTGGCGCCGATACGGAGTGTTGTAGTGTTGTGTAGTTTTTGTCTGCGACCGGTCCTGCCCCGTATCCGGGCGGCCCGGCAACCCGAAGCAGTGGTGCCTCCTTCACGATGGTGTTTTAATTACTCTAATAGGATAGTCATTAATGAATGAGCGAGTGGCGGCAGTAGGTTCAAGAAAATTGGAGACACACCGAGAAGAAAATCGCTCCCGGTTTGGATTTTGCACCTATCTTGGGTTGCTAGTGTCTTTACCGATGGAGTAAAGAAGCTGATGCGTTTGCGGTACCGCACCGTCCACTTTCCGTACTGCCTCGCTGGTGGTAATTTATCTAATGACTTTGTCATTTATCAAAAATATTGCCTCGAGTGTTCTCGCTCACTTGCCAGCCAGCAGCAAGAAAAGTTGGCGGGTGGGCAGCGAAAGAGCAGTTTCTTCCCGAACGAGAGGTGAAAAAATCCCCCCCGGAAGACACACGTACAGCAGAGAAAAGGGGTTTACCGTCGACGAGCGAAACCCGAGCGGCACCCTGCAGAAGGGACGGCCGAGTTTTGTTCTCGTGGTTAAGCTCTTTGATGTAAACGGCAGCTTCAATTCTGTATTGATTCATGTCCCTCCCAGGCAGCACTGGATGCTAGGTGCATTATTATGATTGTCCTTTAATTGTTCCCATTCCGTTGGATCTACAGAAGCGATGCGGGAAAACGCGGGCGAGAGAAGAGAAGCAAAACGTCTGTTCTAAATTATGCATCGCAACAAATCGTCTCCCGTCTGCAAACAATACACGTCGTTTCAATGGAGTACTTTGTACTTGGTTTGTTTTGCCTCTTTGGTAGATGAGTTGTGACTTTCAATAATTTGCCATGTTGAGCTTCCATTGCACGGTGCTTAAGCGATTGTGATTGTTTAAGGATCTATAAAAAATATGTTTTACTGTTGAGATTTTTGTTACTTAATTCCTGATAGTGGTAGATTAAATTAATTACGATTTATCTTCATTTTATGTTATTTTATGTTATTTTATTTATAATTCCATTATTACGGCTTTCGCCGTATTATTTCATTTTATGTTACTTATGTAAATTTTATGTTGATAAAACAAGCTTTCCATAATAAAATAACAACACAACTATTTTGATTTCCGGAATGCATAACTTTAGGCGTCTTTCAAGACTTTCGTTTTGGTTATCTGTACATTGACTATCTGTGAGCTAATAGACTAAAATAATGTTTGTTTTTTTTTGTTGAATTTTATATTTAAACTATTTTCTTTTTTTTACTTTCATAAAAACGACTAGAATTTAAAGCTTGAAAATAAGATTCCTTCTACTTATATTTTTATTTAGGTATTATTTCAGGATCAGCATGCTCGATTGTGTAGCTGTATTAAGTTGTTTCGGTGTACAACGCAGATTGTCTACATTTAGGCGCTATCATATGTTTATTTTTGTTTCATTTGTTTTCAAGATGTGTTTTTTTCTTTCGTTGAACTATTAATAACTGTTGATCTGATTGCTTAATATATCATTTATGATTGTAACACCCACAGCTGTGTATCAACGCTTCGATCGCATTCAGACAGCTGACAGTACGAACCCTTTCTTTTGTCCATCGGAGAAAGTTCTATTACCCTGACGGTTGTTTCTTTTGATGAAGGTGGGCTTAGGGAGTAAGAAAAAAGACATAATCAACAATGAGATAAAATAATACATTAACCAAAACACCGCGAGCAGTAGTGCTGGGCTGGGACATAAAACAAAGCCAAACCCGAAGGACGGCATTGAAGACTGAAAATGAATGTATAACCTGTAACGGTTATGGAAAAATCATGATTCAAGACACGCAATTTCCTCCTCGAGGATACAAACTATAAAAACCGAAGCACACCTTTCGCCAAGAAAGATGCAAAACCATGCGCCTGGCACCTACCGCCAGACGGTTTACTGGCTGCCCTTTAGTACGGTGCATGATGGTGGCTCGCTTACGCTAGTGCCACGGCAAAAGTTTCGCATGTTTGCCCCCCCCCCCCCCCCCTCGATGGGTTTCAGCAAATGCGCGGCCCCAAAATGGGTTTCTTTCTTTTGCTCCCTTCCGCCATCACCTTTAACCTTCCGACACCCATTCATGCATACCGATCGCTCGAAGGGTGTTTCGTGATTTGGAACCATCTAGTGGCGTTTATTGGAAAAAAATCCTTTACCGCGACGGGTGCCAACCCGACCGTTCCTGGGCGGAATGGTCACAAATGGTTTAACCACGAAGCCGCTAACGGTGCGCCATTAAATCGGAAATTATATCTATTATTAAAATAATGATCGTAATTATAGAGGTCATAAATAAATCATCAATAAATCGTGCGTTGCCTTTCGCCGCCCGGGCGAACACGATACTAATCACTGTTGCGGAAGCGGGAACAAACCGAAGCAGGACACGCGGGTCGATGGGCCCAACGGTTGGCCGTGCCATACACTGATCGCGGTGTAAAAGGGAATCACCTTCCGTTCGAAGTTTCATCGATATCTCTTTTTTTTGTTGTTGTCGCTATGTTTCTCCGACCACTGCTTGTGTGGAAATCTTTGTGCTCCCTCTTGCCTGGGCGATCCCATCAAGGATTCTTTTTTCTCCTCACCGTGTTCGCTCTCTGCGGGCAAAATGATGTACACCGTTGCTCATCTAATGGTTTCACCGATGCTCAGAAATTCACATAAAAATATGTAATTTATATCGACAATAAAAATAATTGCTACCGGGAAAGGGTTCCATCCATTCTGTGCCATTTTATGCGTTCCTTTTATTTTTTGGTTTTCTTTTCCAATAATTACGGCATACCTCTGTCACCTGGTTTTAGCGAAATGCCTTGAGATGGTCCTTAACGGTTTGGTACACCGTACCATCGTATAGATGTTTTTCTTTACCTCAAAGAAAAAATAATAATCATAGAAGATTTCTTTTCTACTAACTTAATTCAACATTTAGTAAACGATTATAAATTTCCTTGTTCATTATAATTCATTGTTATTGTTATCCGCAAAGAAAACCGATTTTAACGTAAAACGCCTAAAGTTATGTTTTTCGCTGAGCAAATTAAGATTTTTCAGCGTTGCAGTTATGAACGTGTAATAATTATTACTTTTCATTGTCAAGATTCAAGATATGTTATAAAAATGTTATAAATGATGAGTTTCAACCTAATCAACAGTTTGCGGTGCCCTTTGAGCGAGGAAAATATAAATAACAGGTCAAACCAGCCATGACGAGAGCCACAATCATCATAAGGTGCTAATACCTTTGCTTGACTTGTGGCGTCGTTCACCGTAAGTGCCTTCCATTGCTTCACCACCACCGTGCCTATTGATCATCCGCAATATTGTTCACGCTTCAAACTGCAAACAAATGTGCCCTTTTCCGTCCCACGCGCAGCACGTACTTTACCTTTCGTTTTAGCGCGGAATGGTACAAGCTTGACAAAGAATTGGCCAAAGACGGTAAATACAAGTGTAAAGACAGAAAAAAAACGCATACACACACATACACACATACACACACACCCCAACGACAACAATCCCGAGCGCCCAAAGAAAAAAAGGGCAATTGTCTCCTCGTTTGCCCGGTTGCTTAATAGCACGCGAAGCAATTTTCATTTTCCGCTTTGAAATTATATGTACCGTGAGGATGAAACGGGGGTTGGGGAAAGAGAAAAAAAACTGAGAGGGTGTTTTGTGGCCCTTTTTTGGGTGTTGTTTTCTCTCCTCGCCAAAAAAAAGACGCGCCCGCTGCATGGCCGTTTACCCGACCCGGGTGGATGGATGCAGTGCCGATTGCTGACCTGCCCGGAACGGCCAAGCGCGGGAAGTTATTCATGAATGGTTGTATATTTTATGAACTCTACTACAATTCATGCGTCCCACCGGGAATAAGAACCAGCACCGTTGCCCAGCGTACCGACGCACCCGCTAACAAGCAAAACGATAATTATGCTGATGCTACCACGGCCATCCTTACCACACACTTTTGGCATGGCTTTTTCCGACGGACCGGATTTTTCGTGTCGGAGCGGTACTGCTACGGTGGAGCAATCGTGCTAATCCAAATTAACTTTCTTGAATCGCACCGAACCGGGCGATACTGGTGGGGCAAGCAATCGGACGGTCTTTGACGGTCCCCCGTGGGACTCATTCTGCAGCGTTATCGACAATAATGAAGAATTCCGGTACCTTCCCGTAGAAGAAAAAAAGGGAGGCGACATCAGGGCTAACGCGAATGCCACGTAAACGATGGAATGGTTTTATTTTTTCTTCCTCCCAGTCGATCGGGACCGGTCGCTACCGCCGCTTTTGGGGAAGTGTGTATTCTTTTTTACGCTTTTTCGCTTTTTATACCCTTAAACAAGGGGGTGGGTGGGTGGGTGGATGGGGGTTGGAAAATTTCCAACGAGATGAAAGCGTGACAGTTTGTGTGCAAACAATGCTGGCCTCGATGGGCCAGGGCTTTATCCGTTTTGTAAGTTCGCCATCGAGCACTGAACTGAAGCGATGCTTAGCGGCTAGCCTACCTTTCAGGCGCATATTTGTAAATATCGTGTTCATCACATTTCAGACCGTTTGGATCAAAGCTACCTATTGGAAGTTTTACTCTGTGTGTGTGTGTGTTTTTTTTCTTCAAATACTTTGGGGATATTGGTTTTGCACACCCGTTGCAGCTTCTCTTCCCCTTTGCGGCGGATTTTGATAGCAACAATCGTTATCCTTTTATTTATCCCTCCCCCACGCTGGATTTCACCCAACTAATGGTCGTGCCTGCCTGGCACAATCCACTGTTTGGTTTATGATGCCGATGGGATGAATTACCGCTAACAGTCAGAGTGCGTTCCCCAGACGTTCTTCCCGATCGGGGGGAGCTCCCAAACCTCCGTTCCCTACTCCCTAGCGCTCCAAGGCACTTGCTAAACTAAGTGTGCTTTGAAAAGGAATTTAGCAAAGAATAAAAAAAAAACCCCGAAACCAGGGAGTTCGAGTCTCGGTAGTGTTTTGAAGAGGGAGAGAGGATTTTTTAATTTTTCCTCATCCGGGGGGTCAGACGTCACAGCCATGGTCGCAAGTTTACGACCGGCGCAGCTGTCGCGCCCGGCTGCAAGGATAGCAGCACACCGAGGCCCTCCTGGGAGCGTGACGATGGGATGCTGTACCAATCCATTTGGCTGCTGAACCTCTCTTTCTTTGTCTCTCTCGCTCTCCCTCTCGCTGGAGCCTGATTGGAGCCTGCTGTCGGGTAATTATCGGGAACCGAGGGAAGAAAAAGATGGAACGGGCACTTTATAGCACTTTATAGCACGAGGTAGGGTATTTTGGGACATTTTAACGATGCTTACTAGCGAAACCAGTGCGTGTTGAAATTATTTATCCAAAATAGCACACAAAGTCAGCGGGATGATTGAGTGGAATGTTCTAGTGCGCGTAGAAAAATAATAACTATCGGCAATAATTTCCAGCCGTCTCCTTTGGTGAGAATTGTAGGCTGTGTAGCTCAACGCACCGCGATGTTGAATTAGATCCGGCCTCCATTGTAAGGGAAAACCAGAAATACAAGTGCGTATTCGATAAGAAATCAACGTTGTGGAGTGTGTGTGTGCGTTGTCAAGTGGTGCGTGCGCGTACTCTCGAAAGCCAAACGTGGATGTCCACCGCGTGACCATGGACGCACCCGCACAACACCCGAAGCGCAACAAGTTGTGCGTATGTGATGTTATGGTAGCAATATAATGATTAAAAACCGATTACCGTGCCAAAGCTACGCGTTGCACTGCTACTAGAGTGTTTCAACACACACACACACACGGGACGGGGAACGACGTACGTTTAGCGAATGCACCCTCCGCACGCAATATTGGTGTGTACGCATTACTTGATTTCGGTATCCGTTCCCGCAGGTTTCGCAGATGCGTGCAAGTTACTGCAGGATACGGTGCGTGTTTATTGTGCGTGTGAGGTAGCAGAAGTAGGAACCCTCCGTCAAGAGGGTGCGTACTGAATAACGCATCATTTCATCCTTTTTCCCATGCGTACCATAATCGGAGCTTAAATATGGGTTGCGGTCCCGCTTGTTGATGCTCGGTATCGGTGATCTGCAGTGGTTGAGTGCATCATAACTGTTATGTTTACACACGGCACATGCACACGGCAACGATTGAATGAGCTGACATTTTCCCATGCAAATGTGGTGGGAAATGGTGGGAATGATGGTACGTGTAAGTGGTTGGTTTGATTTAAATTATGGATGTTTAAATTAATTACCATTCGATTGAACATTGCACGAGGGATTAAGAAAACAGAGGAAAGGATAAATAATAGGGGGGGGGGGAGGGGAGAGGCGGGGTGGAAGGGAAGGTGGGGGGTTTTGAAGAGTACGAATGATTGTATGCGAAATATTAAGAATTGGTCTTAACCACTGTACATTCATAACATTTCTTCATTTTGATATGAAGATTGCATACTTTGAGGCGAAAAATATTTAGTAGTAAAAAAACGTTTTTTTAAAGTAAAAATTGGATCAATTATAATTGTTTGTTGCATATCCTTAGAACAAGCATCACACGTATCAAAATCTACATACGTCAGATATGCATATGCCACGCATCTTGAAAGATGTAATCTTCTGAAGTGCGCTAGCCCAATTCTTGGACGTTCCTTACTGGGTTAGAAACTTTTACGACCTATTTATAAAGATTCTGTACAACTGAGCTCCAATGCGTTCGATTTGTTGTTTTAAAGCTCGAAGAAACAATAAATAACTTAATGCGTTGACTTTAGACTACATTTAGGCGTTGAACACCATATTAAAAAGGTATAATTCAAGAACGCAGCAATTTAGTCTATCTGTTATGTATTTTATTTTTGTTTCAGTGCTCCTTCCATTCCTGTTATCATCTTCCAACCAAACGAGTTCGTTCACTTTCAAAACACTTCAAAACCCAAGCACACCGTAATCGACAATTAATGCCAAACAGAAAATACACAAATTCTTGATCTCTTGTTGACATGTGCTTCGCAATCAACCTTCCCGCACGAAGCAGACTTAATATTTGCCTCGTTTTAATGAGTAGCACCCTTCACTGGATGCCGCGCGCTAGCTGTGCGCGTGGTGTGCTACCGGTAGGGTAGGGTGGCACACAAAGCTGCTGCGAGTTTTCCATCATACACATTCGCGGACGGAGAGCATAATTCACACTTGCGTACGGTTGCTGCAGTGCGCGTAAATTCCACCGTTGAAGCTAAAGCAGGAACGATCCGTTTTGCCAAGACGTTGGGCAGGAAGTAAAATGGAACCGGTTGTTCCACGCTTCCCCTACTCCATAGCGCGTTCCCTTCCCCCCCGCAAGTGAAAATAGAGCGGTGGAAGAAGAAATTTATTAAAAAGTATAATAAAAAAATCCAAGCAAAATCGGTTGAACGGTAACACAAGTAACAGCAGCAGCAACAAGCACAAGCTCTGCTTTGGTGAGGTTGTTTTCTTTTTTTACATTTGCTCGCTCTTCTATTTCAGCTCGCCTGTCGGCCGGCTACCTTCACCTTCCATGCCATGCAACCGGGCTGGAAGCGAAATTACCGAATCGCCGGGGCGTGGAACATAAGTGAAACTCATAAATTTCCATTAGATCTTACTGCGCCGGGAGTTATTTGTTTCATATTTTTCCTTCCATAAATTAAGTCGAGCAGCGCCCCCCCCCCTCACGGAAAAACATGAGTGCAACATCTTGGGCATTCCGGCATACTCGCAGCAGGTCTCACGTGTGGAATGGGTGGGGTGCGAGTGCGAAGAGGGGGTGTGTGCGAGTGTGGCATGATGAGCCATGGCTAGATGGCGGATGTTCGTGATGTTTTTTTTTTTCATACCAATACTTAGGGGCTGTTTGATCCTTTGTGTTGTGTGTTGTGCGGTAAGTTTTTTTTCTCCCTCGACTACATGTGCTTTGATTTGTATTTCCGTGTTGGCCTCCGGCAGACTCGACTCACTGCCACAAGAAGCACAATATTGGTTTCCGATTAGATATAGCAATAATGCCGGAAGGGATCTGAAGGATGCTTTTTTTATTGTTACTGCACAGGAAACGAAAATCACTTTACACCTTTCAGAATGATGCTTTGCCTTTTTGAGAAATATCCCCAGGCAATCTGTTTGACTACAAGTGTTTTATAATTCTGTGCGCTAATAAAACTTTAAAAACATCAAATATGTATCGCGATAGTATACATTTAGGCGTAATTATGCGAATATTATTTTGATTAAAGTATTTCGAAATTAAACGTGTCGATAGGAAATCAATTTAATATATTTCCACTGTGAAAATGGTCTAATTTCGCTTAAAGTATCCTGCATGCGCATTGTTCCGACACCACGATCGGCACCGGTGAGGCCGGATTTTAAAGTCCGTGGTGAAAGTACGGTGTGGTTGAAAAACAAAGCCAAAACTCCCCGAACAGAAACGCGACGCTTTCAAGGTCAGCACGGGGAAAGTTGCCGGTACTTATGGCCCTACCCTTCATGCCCAACCTTTTTACTTCGCACAGCACCCTCCAGTTGGACTAGATCCATCGATTTTCGAAGCTAAGCCACTTCGCCCGGAAAACCCTGAAGAAGTTAGTTTCGTCGCCCGGACGCTGCGGCGCGTCGACGACGACGGCCACGCCAAGGGACGTGTTATGATGCGTCGCCAGGGCCTGGGCCGTACGTTGGGAAAGGCACTGCAAAACGCACCGAAAAACCGGGGGGCAGGCCCACAACTTCATACAGCATCCCGGGCTTACGCTTCAACAACCGAACCCCGCAGAACAGGCGGCTGGTGGAAAAGTTACTCACCGGGAACATTCCAAAGGGTAGGGAAAAGCGAAACGGTGCCAAGAGCAACGGTGCAAAAGTTTTTAATTTCATGCTAATTAAAGTTTCACTCCATGCGCCGAGAAAGGAAAATCATCCACCAAACACACGCGTCCACCAGTTTGGCGAGCAAAAGAGAAGGAAAAGAGAACAAAAAAAACAAAACAACTGTGCAGAAAACGGACGTACACGTGAGTGGTGAGCGTGTCTCTTATTTGCGTTTTGGGCAGCGTTTCACCCAGTTTTGTCACACCGCATCGATCCGCTCGGTGGCCGGGTGTGACGTCAGACAATTCAGGCGGCCCAGAACGTCATCAGTTGCGACGCGGTGACGTGGTGATTATCCTTCAACAACAACAACCAAAAAAAAACCGTCAACATTTTGCCTAGACTTCACCATCGTCTTCTGCTTCTGCCCCTGAAAATGCAGCAATTCGCTGGGCGTAAAAGTTTCCATAAAATACAGCATCCAGGCAGGGAAAGCGCTGGTTTTATAATAGGGGTCGAAAGCGCGGGGTAGGCTTTTGGGGTTTTGCGGCAGAATTAATTACATTATCTTGCTTTAGCGAGAAATTGGGCCCGGTGTTGAATTTTCTTCCCCCGATTCACGCTGTATGCGTGTGTTTGTGTGTGCGTGTGTTTTTTTGGTAATGTTTTGATTTTCCTTCCAACATCAAAATACACACCCACTCCCACACTCGGCGAACGTGCAAACAGCTGAGCGGAGAGTGTAAAGCGTGTCCTTAATGTCATTTTTATGTTCACGCACTTTACACCCATACATTTCGTTGCGGTGTTTCGGCTTCTCAATTATCCACGAAGCGAAGCGGTAGTTGGGACTGAACGCAGATGGAAAGGGGAAAATGTAAAAGAAAAGCGAAACGTGTTTAAACAACAACAAAAATAAGTGCTAGTAGTGCTGCAAACAAGGTATGCTTTAGGATGTTTGATTCCCATAAATTGCTGTATTTTTTCTAAATGCCGGCTAATTACAGTATATTTCATAAACGCCTAAATGTATGCAATCTTTAAAAATAATATCTATGTTCGCTAAAATTTCCATACACGGTAATAACAGCAAAATGGCATTGTATATGCACCTTATGATGCGTGTGAATTTTCACACTTTTCCTACCACACCCACCACACCCACCACACCCCCCACCCCACTACCGATTTCTTGTTGACCGGGAAGGCCTTCGGTAAGCGGATTTTCTGCATGGCGTAAACAGTGCAGGAGTGATCCGACCCGATAATCTAATACGATGGTTCCCGGCTTACGAAAGATCATCATGCTGATGATGATGATGATGATGATGATACCACTCGGTTGACGATTGCAGAGCAGCAGGAGGGCTTGACGATAATAGGGTGCGAACAGTCAACAGTCCATTGTCCTCGTAAGCGTGTCAGGGATTTTTTTTTACCATCGCGGATTTATTTTGTTAGCTTTTCGACACAAAAAAAACGAAATAGGAGAATAGAGCATCATCTGCTGGAATGGGTTGTAATGTGTTTTTGAGCGTTTTTGTGTACATAATTTAAGCTATTTTTATTTAGGTAATTAATAAGCTTGATTGTACCTCGGATAGTGCACATTCAGGCGTATGAATTCAAAACAGCTTCATCTGTCTATTTTAATCTTCTTCAGCCTAATGTTATGCAATATGCTGTTATTAAGGGTGTTAAATGATTTTCCCGTTTGGTGGATAACAGGATTTGTGCTTTTTCGGCTTCATAATGTAATTTTATAAGTATGAATAAAGAAAAAAGAAGAAAAACAAAAATGGTAATTCATGTGGGTGCGTTTGAGTTTGCGGAAACATACTTAGCAATTTGGCAGGAAGGACACATCCATTTGGTGAGTGCAACTTTTGCCACCAGGCTCTACTCGAACCGAGTCTCATTTTGAAGTATACTCTTTCCCTGCCCACCCACGCTCCCTCGCATTCCCCTTCGATACACACACATTTCGTACGTGAAGCGTAAAAGCATTCACCGTTTTACTGTTGCCGCTGTTGAAAGCTGATGGGATTTTTCGTTGCTTCCTTTTTTTTTATTATTTTTGTTAGAATTTCAGAGACTTTTTTTTCCTGCTGCATATGACCGAAACGCGTTTCAATGAGGTGGGAGGCAAACGCAGTGGGTTGGAAGTGCAAATAAAAATAGCAAAAGGATAATGTTTGCGCTAAAAGTGACTTTTAATGATGTTACCAACTGAACTTGTCGCTCGTTTTGCTAGTGGAGATTTTTTTTTTCTCTAGCCCTCTTACCCTTGCCATAAGCTTACCTTCGGGACGGAGATTTTGGTCGGTGCGTTTTTCGCCCTTTTCCCCGCGGGTTTTACTTTATGCAAAACGCGATGCGAGAAAATCGCTTAAGCGCGAGCTTCCACTCCCCTTGCAAAATTGAATGATTTGGTTTTACGAACTGCAAAGGGTGCGAATGCAACCGGTTTTGGAGAAGCCGGGGTGGAGGGAGCAGCAAGACAAGCATCAGTGAAAAAAAAAAGTAAACCACCCAGCTCACACACAAATGACGGCAGGCACGCTGGAGTGGGCTGAACCTCGTCAGCGTAGTTACGAACCAAAGTTGCTGATGACACTTCTACTTGCAGCTAAAAATTCCATCACGGATTTTCAAACACACTCTGCTGCTGTCTGCTGCCGCGCCGGGAATGGATTTTCGATTTTGAACTCCTCGGCAGGCGAATACTGGAGCAGAACATAATGCCTGCTTTTGCAAATAAAAGAATAACATGCAAACGCTGCTCAAAAAAAAAAAAACAAACACACCATCACCATGCTGGTATGCCGGTGGGGGCATTGCAAACACTTTTAAAATTACAATTTTATTACAATTTCTATATTGTCTTCGCACGCACGGCCACACTCGCATCGGCAGTTCGTTCGAGTAGTGTCTATCGGCGCGGGTTTTTACGGCTAAAGAAACACCAAAAATACTCGAGCAAGCTACACGTACACGTCTGTCTGCAGTACGATTCATGCCCAGAAGCAAACGACGTTAATCCTTTATCCCGCCGAACACGGTTTCTTGACGCCATTGCAAGACGGTGGTCCATGTTGGGGAAGAACCGGCACGACACACTCAATGGATGAATTGTGCGGGATATGTAACATGTGTTACGCACATTTATTCTCCTTCCGAACGAGTTTTTTCCTTCCATCAAAGGGAAAACGAACCAACGGCAGAAAAAAAAAGTTTCCCAACCCAAGCGACAAAAGAAAATCAGCTGAAAGCAGTGTTTTGTTCAACAACAAAAACAGCTAAAAGCAATTCCACCTCACCTGATTTGGCAAATTTGTGGGGGCGTTTGATGATCGGTTTGTGCAGTTGTTCAACATGGTAGCTACTGCTAGTGGTGGGTAAGGCAAACAAATAAAACGTAAGAAAATTTGTTTTAAAATTCATTGTGACATCCAGCTGGAGGTATGTATTGAACATATTTTCTACCCACGCCTAAATGTAGGCAATGTATTATGTCTTTGTCTTACAGTTTAAAAAAGGTAAATTATGTCTTTAAGAATTCTGTTTTATTTCTCTTAAATCATTTATTTTGACCGCCTAATTGATCATCGTTATCAACAATATTCAAAAGAGCTACTAAAAGTTCGGTTGTTATTGCATTGCATAATATTAGGCGTTGAGAAACAGATAACGGCGGGACATTCTCTAACAGCTTCTGCAAACGAAATTTGGACTATGGAAAGCAAATACATGTCAGCTACATAAATTCTCAGAACAGCCAAGCCGCATTGCTTATAGCTATTGGAATCTTGAACTATAGTACAATTCACATTAGTTTGCACAAAAAAATGCCTTCTCCGAACAGTGTCAGGGCACCTTATCCCGCATGTACTCGGTCATGATTCAGAGTGCATATTTTACACACAAATTAGTTCTGATTTTATTTCTCATCATCAGCTTTCCCGAGCAAACTAACAGCAACCGCCTGTTGTTCCGTTTAACATCCTGCATGTTGGCAGGGCCAACTGGAAGGTAAAACCCATATACCCTTCCAGATAAATTTACATGCCCACGGGTTTGGAAAACCCATCCATCACGGTGCCGTATTTCTAGTAGTGCCAGCATCCATCACTAATCACTCACCACCGTTCTATTGGTAAGCAGTGCTGGAAAGGGTGGTTTGCGAGTGCGATTACGTTGACTTTCAGTGGGAAAACAGGACCGTGCTCGAGTTGCACGAGAAGTTAACCCCTGGTTTCGGTCATCGGTCTTGATCGGTTTCGGGCTAGTACCATCTCGGGCTAGTTTTACGCCGGTAATATGTTGCTGACCAATTACATACATAATAACAAGCTCGGGCCGGTTAGAATGGGTAAGCCGAGCAGAGTGGGTATTGCATTGAACAGAACCCGATTTTCCCGAAGTAACCAGGAGTACGGTTCCGAAACGCTGTCTCGCTTCCGGAAAGATTTCGGGACGGGCACTCAACTTACTGCCGGCCCGGTTGCTGGTTCGCCATCCAATTTCATGCGGTTAAACTTTTCCGATTTTCACCGATCGATCCTGGTTCGTGGTTTGAAGTGGTTTTAGATGTGGGAAGCAGCTGAGAAACACTGCCGGAGAGGGGGACGAGCTTGACGGTAGTTGATGCAAGGTTCATGTGCCGGACACTTCTCAGGGAAGGGTGATGGATAGAAGGATACGGGAGGGATGTACGTGTGTGGATGCGGTGTGCGGTTTGAGTTTGTTTCTGTGCGCTCCGGTGCATAAATATAAGATGATAAATTGATCCCGGCGAGTGAACTTTTTAAAGGTGAAAGAAAGACACAAACACTCACCAGCACCAGGACGATCGGTTGAGGAGTTTTGTAGGTGTTTCCACGCCACCGGAGGTATGCTCCGGCTTGGACATCCTCTATTTGCATGAACTCAACAGCCTGGCGTGTACTACCGGTAGCAAAAGGGGGAAAGAATTTGAATGCAGGTTTCAGAAACACGGTATTTGATAGATTCTACCGAAACAGCAAAGGAAACCTGCCTCGTGAAGCGGACGGCCAACGAGCGGGAAAGCGGGAAGAGAACACAAGCAACAGGACAAAAAACAGGTTGAAAGCATGGTGGTAGATTTCGATATTAGAAGGCAAAAACATGCCGAAAGTTGGTGGCTTTTTGGTGGTCGAGTCTGCCCGTCTACTACCAGCGTGTACCCATTTACCCGGCCGAACCCCGCCCACCTAAGAACGCTGGAACTCATCCGCTCATTCGGGACGTGACTCGCGTTAGTAAAGATTTGCCGATTCGCACACAGGAAACGGACTCGCAAAGACGAAGATTTCAACCGACGAGTGTGAAGGTGCGAAGGATGCAAATATGGTGTGCTGCTTTTTCTTAAGACCATTAGGAAAAACCCCGACCCCGGTACCGGTTGCGTTCGGTGTTCGGAGGGATGAGTGGCAGGAAAAAACGAGCGAGTGATGAAAGGATGATGAACATCTTCCAGCACGACGATCTGGACCGTCTTGAGAAGTTGGACTAGCGAGCGTTTAAGGGCTATCTCTGCGAACCCCCGCCGGAACGCTGGACGAGCAGAGACACACAGGCAAAAGCGTGTTGCTAAGAGTGCTCTGGAGAGTTTCTTTTGGATCGCTCCCGTCCAGTTTGTCCAGGGATTTGGATGATAAGGGAGTGGGTGAGTAAATAGATGCGATGATAGAAGGGCACCGCAGGACAACCGACACTGCCGAGTGTTGAAATTATCCAGATTCAATATTCATAAAACATCATTGACGCTTTTTCCTACCGGTGCCAAGGGTTTTGGGTGAGCTGCCTAGGCGATATTCAGGACATATAGATATCTTCGCACAGTACGGATGGTGCTGTTGGGTCAATAAGTGTATTGATTTTTCTTTGTTTGTTATTGAAGTACGCAAAAGGACCGTTCATAATATTGCCTGCGAGCACGAATATAGGCGAAACCAAGTATGAAAGATGAATGAGTAATAAATGTCAAATAGCTCAAAATGAATTCTGCCCATTGAAAACTCGCTCCTACTAGTATATAAACGTATGTTATACTGATATATAGTTGGCCGTATAAAGAACACCCTGAGAATCGCACATATTGAGAAGAAATCGAGCCAAATTCCACGACCCTTCTCCAACATTGCATTCGTCTCCAGCTGTCTCCGGCTGTATGTTAGATCACGAGGCGAAAATTTGCATATTGTTTAAAAATTACCATTACCGTCACTTTACATACCTCGCATCCTGCAGGCTCGCAAGACGACATCAACGCCACGAAACGTTCGCCCACCAAACTCACGAAAGTCGTCAAAAGATTGTTGGAAGTTACTTTCAGGCTCTCGTTTTATTTTTTTGTTTAGCTTTTAATGACTGACATTATATCTTGTACCCGTATCTCAGCAAGCAGCGTGTGGGGGGAGGGGAATAAAAGTTTCCTATGACGGAACGTTTCTGGCACACCTCGCCTTGCTGCAGTCAACTCCTTACCAGGGACACTGGGCGCGGAGGGTGCGCTTTGGGTCACCATTTGCAGGCTACTTGTCGTACGTAATGGGGACGCACACGCCGTACAAGAGGCATGATTCAATAACGTGTTTTTACGACTTTACAATATTAATTGCCCCGCATGCTGCTGCAGTAGGCAGTAGAAAAAAATGTGTAAAAGAAAAACACTGAGCAACGATTCCGAGAGCGTAACATTTGGGCACAAAACAAAATAACCAAAAACGCATCGTACCGAGAACATATCATCTGGAGAGAAAAAAAAAACTCGCACAAACAAGTGTGTGGGGGGAGTATTGGAAATCTTTTCTAGTTAATGGCATTAGCAGGGAACAGGTAAGACACAGCCATCACTTTACGACTTGCTGTTACGGCTGTTACTGTGGATGGATTTTTAACTCCGTAGCCGTCACAAAAGTGGGCCGTGAAGTTAAGGTAGAACTGTTTAGCGCCCACGGATCTAATACCTCTGCAGGGAATAAGCAAAGGACAAACACTGAAAGGCTGTTTGTTGTCTACTTGGCGTATCACTTCGGAAGTAAATTAACGATGCAGCGTGAGCTCCGTGTGGTGCGGTCGTAAAGTGAAGCATGGTGATTGAGAATGAAATATTCCAAAAATTGAAATTCAATTAAATTAGTTGATAATTTATGAATGCTTTTATGTCATATCATACGCAGCAATAATACTAAACCCCTTTTTCTTCGGTAGTGCCAACTGGGTAACTCTGCAGTAGATTTATAAATCTGTACGATACCGGGATACCGTACCGGGATTAATAAAGGAGAAAGAAAGCTGACCCCAAAACCACTTCTGCTTAGTATCGGTATAAAACTCGACACCTCTCCAATTTCGATGCTTGTACTTCGATAGCTATTATTAAACGATTACCCGTGCTGCCCATGTACTTTTCCGGGGAGGGCAACACCAATTTATCCACCTTCTAAGATCCCCACCCACCTTAAAAAAAATGCTGGAGCAGTAGCCCCTGTCCGATCCAATTGTGTCTTGAGTGCTGCCACCCTTTCTGGTTTTTTGTGCTTTTTTTTGTTACTTAGCCACCGGTAGCCTTCAGATTAACAGGGGTTAAGAGCGGTATCTGTTTCCGTTTGTCCGATAGGTCACCATCGGTAAAGGGGTTGCAACCCCTTTTTCCACTTCCATGCATCCGGTGTGCGCTTTCGCTCGGGGAGTTCCTGGCAATGGGCAAGGAATTCGAAACATGATAATTGTTAATTACAGGGTACGGAAACGTTCTCGGAAACGTTGTCGATTTCTAGATTGAGCAAGGGTGATAAGTGACGGGCAGCGTAATCGATCGCCGGGTAGATGAACGCATTACCGATGGTAGGATGGGAAGATATGGTTAGTGTCCCTTTCCCAACAGCTTTTGGACAGATATTAAAAAGAACTACGCTGGAGAGTCTATGGCGGCATTAAAGTTGCGCACTATTATATTAACCACTACCCTTTTGCTGTCTTCATCCGTCTCATTTCATATTGTTTTAGGGTGGAAGCAGAGCGCGGGCTGTAATGTGGTTGAGAAATGTGTTAGTAAAAGGTGAAAGAAAATGAATTAATTTTACTAGTGAAATTGTAAATTCTTTTTGTATGTTAATTCATAAATGATTAGATCAACATCTTATCAATACAAATTCTAAATAATCCAATCTACAATTCACGCAAACACGTCTTACAGAATTTATGCAACAAATTTTAAACAATGCATATATTCAGGCGTATATTGAGATGAGATCTCGTATTTTCATTTAAACGCCCTAATTTATGCAATATTGATCTAACATTATTTTTAATTTTATAAGACGGTTTTAAGCCCCTTCTTCAAAGTTTGACATTCAGCTGAATTAGCTAATATAGATTTAAGCATATTAAGCCTGAACTCTTTTTACACATCGTAATAAAGCCTGACACTATGCAATCCGCATAACAAACTGCTGTGGACAGTTCGTTTAACACAATATTATTTGAATCGGTTTGTTCTAAAGGTTTTTTTTTCTTCAATGCAAAGGTCTCATTATTCAATCTACTTAGAAATGTCACGTCAATATAAACGAACATTTTAACATCATAGCACGCATAAAATATTCGCTTGAAACGAAGAGCGAATCAATCGAAACCGGACCAATCCATTTCCGTTGGTTCATTCCCAAGTGTGGGAGGAGGTGAATGGGAGGGGGAAAGGGGAACCTAAGGGCGTTGGGTAGAAGTCGAGAGGTTGATGGGTTGATTATTAATCATTATTCAGCATGCACCATTCGGTTGGTGTCGTGAATAATTTTGCATCACTAATTAACTGGCACCTTTACTGTGGAATCCGGTGGCGACTTCCAACGGTGGCACACCCGGCACCCGGGATTTCAATCGCTGCCTGTGCTGAAATGGAAAATAATAATAAATTCCAAAACCGCACACAATCCACCCCATCAGCACCCACACACACACACACACACACAAAAGAGAACATCATCTTGAAGGTTGAATCTTTTATTTCTCGACAGAATTGGATGAGAGATGACACTTTTTTGCACATAGTTTTTTTTTTTTTATTTTCTCTCTCAACTAGCGTCTATCGTATTTCGGTGTTTCGGTAAGATGGAAAAAAGGGAAGAAATCCCATCGCACTCATCATACGGAATGAGAACGCCCAGGCGATTAAAACTGAAGCGCACACCTCTGACGGCAACAACTCCGAATGACGTCTCGCATTTTTACATCACTCATGGTTGGATCGTCTCTTGCTTCTGTGTTGACGAGACGGTGCTGGGCGGAAGAGATCCTAGAGGAGCAAATATTTCCCCAAACCCTC
Source organism: Anopheles moucheti (assembly GCF_943734755.1). Lineage (NCBI taxonomy): Eukaryota > Metazoa > Arthropoda > Insecta > Diptera > Culicidae > Anopheles > Anopheles moucheti. Next base: position 11,722,687 of record NC_069142.1, read on the forward strand.
GCTGTCGTTTTTTCTTTCCTCAACCCGATCGCTGCTACTTCGAAGACGTTTTAAAAGCTGGGAAAAGAAGCAAAAGCAAACACTCGTACGCATTCGCGATGCTATCATTCCTCATCTGTGGTTTGTTCATTTGTTCTATTGCTCCCATTTTGGTTCCATTTCCGTCATTTCCCTCTCCCACACCCTGCCATACACACCATGCTGGGCGACGGAACGCTTCCGGGCCGGAAGCAGTAGGAAAAGCGACAGACAGTGGCATCGTGGCAACGGTCTACACGTGCGTTTCGGTGACATGTTTGCAGTGCGGGCTTTGCCCTGCGCCAGCAGTAACTTCTCCATGATTTGGAATGGGGTGAGTGGGAATTAGGAGAAGAGAGCAGCAGGGTGAATTAAAATAAAAACTTATTTATCTCTGACGAATTTACATAATGACTGACTGTAGGCGAATGTGATTCCGATTCCGCCGTTTGCTTAAGAGGGCATGGGAAGGGAATTTACATTTCTTTTCTCCCCTTTTTTTTTGTTCCCTGGATGGGCACTGGGTGTGGTTGGGTGGGAAACGTTTTGAGGGATGTTAGGGATTCAAAATCCACCGCACAATGCAGCGAAGGAGCAGAAGCTTTATGCTGCATGAAGGTTCTTGGGGACACATTATATCATTTATTGGTAAAAGAAATCAAAATGTGATGAAATAACATGTGCAATGAAATTAATTTTGTTTTTTCTGAAAGATTTGGAAAATAGCTTATAACAACCTTCCAGCTTCAATTGCTACCAAGCCGTTTTTGTGTTTAAAATAAATAAAACATTAGCTTTACAAACTAGTATGCGTTAAAAAGGAGTACACCCGTAACCATAAACACTGTTGATGGTGGTATGGAATTTTTATTCGCTGTTATATTTCACCCTCAACTCGTTGCTGGACTCCTGACCAAAAAAAAAAATACAGTCTAAAAACAATTTCATTCATTTTCTTCCCCAAAGAACAAAACTAACCTCCACAAACTAAAAAAACCACACAGCACAAAAAAAAATCCAACAACTCACACACAACACGGTTACAACATTCTAAAGAAAGCCAACCGCACAGCAAACGTGGAACGTCAAACTGAAAAAGGGGTTTGTTTCCAAGGTTGGACAATAGCTTCCGCATGGAGCAAAAAAAAATTAATTAATTTTGTTTACACCCCGGTAGCATCGCGGTGTATTTTGCTCTTTACATGAAGCGTGGGAGTAATAAAAAAAATCCCACCCTCCCCTCTCTGATCGCCCACCTGGTGAATGGTGAATGAAACCCGATAAGTGGACGAATCGGATGTCCGATAAACTCTCCGTGGGCCAACCGGTGCGCGAGATCGGTGCTTGATTGCATGTGTTAAAAATGTATAACGTTTGCTTGAGAAATTGGTTGGTGGTTGGTTTGGTACGCTAGTTCACCATCGTTATACCAGCCAATCTCGCTCACCTCGCAGGTAAGGAATGGGCTATGGAAGCCTTAGGCTTTGCAGCAATTTTTTCCAGAGCAATTGTTTTTTTTTCGCGTGCTTCCCGAAACCCCTTTTTCTGGAAGGTATATGAAATTGGGAATATTAAATTTTGGCTCCTGTGTTTCCATTTCACAGCGTCTCGCTTTGCTACTGTTTTTACATACTAAATTCTTTAAAACTCTCCATTAGTTGTTATAAAAGTATAAATGCATCGCATATTGCATACATTTAGGCACTGAAAAATCGATTTTAAAACGAATACTGTCAGGCGACATTTATTTGTATTCACAATCCATAAGAAATCGCTTCAAGGGTCGTATTTATGTAAGTTATATTCATTTTGTATTTTACTTAAAACATTACGTCGAGGGAAATGAATGAACTATAAATAACGAAACCCCTCTGACGACCTAATACCCAACCACCACGCATGTGATTAGCAATCAAATTGAATTAAAATCTTTCGCAGCTGTGATTCGTTAATGAAATTTTCTATTTACCCGAATAATTGTACCTTCCATGTTGACGCGCCCTTGTCCTAGTTCTGGTCGAATTTTAAAATACATCACAGCTAACTGTTGATGGTGGTCAGGATTAAAAAAAAAATCATTCAAAACCCCTACAGCAGATGTGAAATATCAGGTCATAGCAGGATAATTCAATATGAAAGATGCGCATGAGTGAATTCGTAATGGATAAAAGCTTTTAGAGTAGTTTTGAATTTACAGATATTTCTAATAACGTACTGTTGTCGTTAACATGTACCTAGAATGGTTTTGTAATGATGAATAAAAATTAGTTTCAAAATATAAAACGAAACTTTTCCGTACATATACGCCTAAATGTAGATACATAATAATTACTAGAGTGTCTCAATTTCCACGCCCGCTTTTATGCAATTAATAGGTGCAGGGCCACGAGAGCTGACAAAATGCTGACAAATTTGCCAAAACGAAGCTTTTGTCAAACTTCATTTTGTAGGCAATCTGACAAAATTTTGTACCGCTTGCTAATAAGGGTATTATTTTTTTATTTATTTAAATTTCCATTATGACGGTTTTCGCCGTATTATCGACACCGTAGTGTCGAGTGGTGTACAATTTTACAAGGCATTATGTTACAATTATGTTTTCTCGAGAAATTATCTTTTATTTTGTATTTAAAGTACAAAAGCTTGATTTTTAAATGAACTATAACTTATATTTTATCATTATTCCTCAAATCTCTTAATATTTACACATAAAATAAAAATATGAAATTAGTTAACTGTCGAACGCTGTTTCGATCATGTGGATATTCTTGTCAATTTACTTTGTCAAAGAGTACAATTGTGTGCGCGGCAACGGTATAGTGGTTTTTCGCAGTTGACATGTTTCACATGACAAATTTGTCAGCATTTTGTCTCTCACCTGCACCTAGTGACAAAAACTTATGATTGACACTTTCTAATGATTAAAAAATGCTATTCCACACTTTATTGATCACTGTGAATGGTTTTTCAGTTGCTTTTACTACAGAAGTATACAGATTGAAAGCATTTTGGATAAATATTTAACCCATCACATTGTTTTGAAGCGAATTTTCGTACGTCATGTTTCTTTGAAGCCATTTTAGCGTACACTAGAAAAGGAGTCGATTGCCGCTAGATGTGCACATAAAGTGCATTAGTGTAAATGGAAAAAAGAATCAGATGACACCGGATCTGGATCATCGGTTCTGAAACTTGGTGGAAGCAAAAAACCCTATACCCAAGAAAATTACCCTTAGCCAGACCCATCTGCTCGCTGATATCGCTTACACTCGGATTATACAAGAATGAACCCACGCGAAAAAAAAAATGGTAGAGAAGGGAAAAATACATCCCACCCGCAATAACATGGAACTCCATGGGATGGATAAATATTTTGCGCCAATTTACGAGCACAACACAGCGCGGTACGATGCTACGGTATGCTGTAGCGATGGTCACAATTTGTGTACCGAAATGCTAACGATTGCTGAACCACCAAACCACCAGTAGGCCTGTAGCTAAAAGCAAATAGATGACAATCTACTTTCCACGGGAAACCCGACGCCCCGAAGCAAAAGCAGACTGCGGAGGGGGGGGGAGGATGGAAAAGGCGAGAAAGAGGGGAGAGAAAAAAAAAGGAAAGGGTGTCAGTGATTGGGGATGTTTTTTTTCCGGGCGGGAGCAAAATATTGAGGGATACCTCCACCGGCGGAAGATTATATTCTTAGTTTGTGCGAATGTTTATGGTGACGATAATGGGTCACAGTGCTTCCTTCCGGAATGTGTGCGTGTTTGGGTATCGGGGTTCGAATTTGATTTCCGTTCGGTTCCGTCCGACTCGTCCTACCAGCCTGGCGAGGTAATTTCTTTCCAAAACACTAAATCCCGCACTGGGTATAGGCCGTTGGGATGTACGCGGTAGCGTTCCGGGCAGGTGGAGGAATTTATGAGCATAGGAATATCTATATATACATGTTCGATAGGAAAATATTTTTCATTTCAATTACGGTAAGTAATGCAGTCTGCCGGTCTGCAATGATGACGCACGATTAGAGATAGGGTGAAGCAGCGGCAGCGAAACAGAGACGAAGTACAATTCGTTTCTTTGCATGTTTTTGTTTCGCAATACTGCCAAACAATGTTTGCCAATTTCATCCCGCAGGGCACTTAGCGCCTTAAGGGTGTGACGATAAATTGGCTTTCGTCGCTTGCTCCATTCGGAAGCCTATAATTACTTTCCCGTACTAGCGAGATTACATACTCACACACACACACACACTCACTAGGGAAGTGGATTGTACGCGCATTAATAAGATTTGCGAGGATCCATATCCATCGTTTTTAGGTACTTTTATCCACGATGCGCATTAGTAGTACCGGGTACTGGAATACAATATAAGGACAGAAATTTATCCAAGAACGGTTAAAACGATTATGACACAAAACAAAATTTTATCACAAATAAGAGTGCAGTGCTGCTTATTGCATACTGTTAGGAGTACGACATAAATCATGAATTCGGGTAAACGCCTAGAAGTATGCAATTATTGTAACACATGCATAAGGCTCGTTTCTTTTGGTGCCGTGACCAGGATGGTCATGCTATTTACGATTTTCATGATTTATTAAACTTTTTTTCTCTTTATTGCAAACTCTTATATACTAATTCATATCGTAACGACCTTCTAGATTATACTTATTAGACTTATTTTACCAAGATAGTCTTTTATATGGGGTAACATTCCGGCTAGGACTCGATCACTTGGCTGCCCCTTTAGGGCTCTAATACTCATTAAATAAATGAGATTTATTCAATCATATTTCTTATCATAAAACAAAAAAACACCTGTATAGCAAATTGAATAAGTTATGTTTGGTTGTTGCTACACACTTATATACACTTATTATGCGTAAAGTGTGTTCTCATTTTTACCCATTTTAATGGAGTTCGGTGTGTAGACCTTCTATACCGAATTGTGACCCATCCAGCACAGCACCCTGACACGAGCATTAATGCACAAAAAAGGCAACAAAGCCAAATGTGTCTCAACAACAAATAATCCATCGATGAACGTGTCACACGGTGTCCTTATGCTTCTGCATGAGTATGGAACCGGTGCTTGCCGTACCTTCGCCGTTCCAACCTTTTGCAATGTTTTCTGACGCTCGAAAATCCAAAGCTTAAGAACACTCACTTCACGTTCGTAAAATCATCCACTTCAACCGCTTGCTCATTTCATTCCCTTTTGCCTGCTTCGATTTGTGTCTGATTCCGGGTGCCGGAAAACGCCACGAAATGGCACACCGACACTCGGAGCGAAGTTGCAGGAACGTCATCGAAAATCTTTCCCAACCCATCTTCAGCCAAAGCAATAAACGAGAAAATCCCTTTTCGCCACGCACAACACAAAGACACACGTGGGAAGCGTATGGAACAGTGGCGAAGGAAGGCAAAGAGCGGCAAATAGTTTCTCCATTCGTCCGAAAAACTAGTGCGCGCTTGGTCGGGAGTTAGGGTTCTGGAATCATCCACATCGTACCGCTACCAACAACAGCAATTGTCACCGGCAACAATCTCATCCGTACGCGCCAAGATTCCAGCCCGGGCCACTTTGCGCTCGCAGAAGGTTACTGTAAAAAGCCCGGCACTGGTTGTCATTGCTAGCAAATCGACCAATTGTCACTATCCCAACTCCATTACCCACCCAACAATGCAATCGGAGGTGGAAGGGGGTTGGAGGGAGTTGTAAGGGGGGGGGGGGGGGGGGGTGGAGGCTTTGGAGAAAAGATCTTGAAATAATTTAAATTGAGGATGATTTAATTATCTATTTTCAAGCTCTAGCGCGTTTTGTATCATCCGGAAAACCGAAGACGATGAACCTGAAGGAGTCTATTCTCCTTTGCAAACATACACTCGCACATTTACTTGAGCACACAGACAGCGGGAGCACAATACCAACGGATGAGCTCATCGTGAGGTTTGTGCATATTAGACTAGGATGAACAAACGATTGCCTAAGGGTAGGATCCGATTTAGAACTATCTGCGGTTAGCATTGATAAGATACATTTAGTAACAAATGGATAAAGATTTTGGAAGATGATAGAATTCTTACTGAGAGAAGATCAACGAAATGAATACTAAATAAAAACAAGCAATTATTGTAGCAATTAGCTATTAAACTAATATACACTTCACAATAACAATTATGTAAAGAAAATTTGAAAAACTGTGCGAAATTCGATTTTTCAACACATACAAATAAAACAAAAATGAGCTTTTATTCATACCTTTTGCACAAGACATTATCAAGAGTATGAACTTATAATCCACGCATGAATCCAATGACAAGATAATCTCCAACAGTCAAAACACCAAACTCGAATCACGAAGAACTTGAATCACAATAAATCTTTAGCACGTTATCATTTCCTTTGGGTGTTTTTTACTTCTTCTTTGTCTACACCATACTTCATCCTGTGTGAGCTGAGGATTTCTTCCGTGTCTTTGAGGAACAGTTGAGGAAAGCATTCGAAGAAAGTAAGAAACGTTTCGTACCTTTTGAAGAAAGTGTTTCGATGGTTTGTGTAGTATTGCTAGCCCAGTAGACAGTGCCTGTTCTCTTTATAAAATAATTTTAATCGTTTTAATCTGACCTTATTTCTTACACAATTCACAATGATTGGAAGTTATTTCCCACTCCGAATCGTGAAATCGTACTTTCATCTTATTTAATTTGAAATTGAAAAAATATTTATGTATGCGCCTAAAACTCTGCAATGCGTAACACACGGTTTCCTTTTTAAGGATTTATTTTCAGCTTATTAGTGTTTCATAACAAAACAAGCTGTTGAATGGGAAAGTGCCTTTATAAGGGTAGTGCTGCATCACAATCGATACGAATACCGAACAGTTCATCAACAAGCGGGCAAAAGCGCTAAGAAATGGACGACAGTTGGTAAGACAGGGCTAGTGCAATCCGCATCCCGCCACAGCAAAATCCACTGGCACAAAAGACAAAAGAGCAACGGCGAAGTAATCGCGGCGATGTACGAGCCGTACGGTTATATTTTAACCGAATTTAAGCAGAACGCAAAAATGGAATCTGCCCTTGGGCGGCCATTTGCGTTTTGCGTCAAGGATGCTGGCCGTGTACCGGAAGCGGCACCACTCAGCTGCAGAGATGGCCACGGGGATCCGGGGATGATGGGACGTCGAGAGAAACCTTCCCCCCCTGCGGGACGGACGGTTGGATAGCTGGCTTGATCGATAAATGATGTACACTTCGCTTCGGACCGTTCCCAGGTCCGGCCCCGAAGGCTTCCGCGTGCTGAAAGAACGCAACACCCACACACACACACACACCCAGCAAATCGTTCACGTTGCTGATGTTATCGGAAGCAAAGGAACACTCGGCCGCACCCGGGCTGTGTGCGCCACGCCAGAAGTTCCCGGTGCTACGCAAGGGCAAATGGGCAATTTTCTGCAAAACCGTAGCCGTTGCTGATGTTGAATTTCCGGTCCGAGGCCCGGGTTACGCTCGAACGCCACCAAGGATCGCATTCGAACGGCCCGCCCCACTACACTCGGGGGCTGAGTTCTCGGGAGAAAACTCTTTAATTAGGTGAAATTTTCCCAACCATTTGAAGCAACCCCGCGCAACGCTCACCCGCACGACCGAAACCCGGGGGTTGATAATCGAGTGTCGGGTGTGGGAACCGGGAGCGGCAGCGATGGTTGTTGGGAATTGGGACGGCAGAACCCGTACACCGTCTTAGAACGGGGTTTCTCGCGTGCGTTGTCGGGGCATCGCCGGCAAACCTGCTACACACCCGCTGCAGCAGCGTCGCGTTGTTACGATTTCGACACGATTCAACACATGAATGGGTTGTAAACTATTAAGAAGACTGAAAAATAACAGTTTAACCACGCATGATTGCCGACAGTCGGAATTCCCGTCTGACGACGGTGGGGTGGAATTTTCGATGAGATGAGATGGTGCCTGCTGTCTTCCTGGTTCGAGAGAATATTTTGCCTCCCAATGGTAAAAGCCATTGAGACGAGCGTCTCGACAAGCGTTAGTGCTGCGAAGAGGAGTTTTCATCCCATAAGCACGAATTGTACACCGAAATGTGCTGTGTGGTGCATACTTTCAGGCGCAATGAGCTGAAATTAGCCATTTATGTGTGCTGTTTAGTTTTTTTTTGTCATAATAACACTTATATTAGCTAATATCAAAATTTTGTTATAAAATTTCTTAAACAAAAGAGTTATATAAATTCTGTTGATAAAAAAAATAATTGTTGAATAAAAAAAACATTAATAATTTCTTTACTCTATTTTGTAGAAAGACTTTCATAAAATCTTTCGATCGCTGGTATTGTGTTGTCTATAGTGTTGTCTTCTAGTTACCATAACACTCTCCAGCCACCCTCCAAATTGGCGCAAAAGTGGCAAACGCAGCAAATCACACCGTCTTACACCGTTTCCCTATAACACTCTGCCTCGCGCACATGACTCCATTATTCGTGAGGGGACGCATTTTCAAGGGTACCGGTGAGAATTTCCCAACTAACCGTACCCTGCACACCCTTACCCCATCAAACACACACGGTTTCCCTTCCCGATACACCACCACCACCACACGCGCACCGTAATTTTAGTTTTGCAAAAGTCGTCGCGCCAGAACATTCGGGGCGAAAGAAAAGAAAAACAGGACTGTGTAATAAATGTGTCTATATCGTTCGTGTGAAGCGTGTTTTTGGGAAACATTTTCACGGGCACAAACACACGCTCGCACCGTCGCACAGCTTCCTGCTCATCGCGTATGCAAAGCGGGGTTGTTCGCCGCCTACCTTCATGGTCCTTTTTTGGCGTACAACCCACTTACATTTATAATTAGGTTTCTTCCGACATTAAAGACAAGATGCTTTCGTCGGCTTTACCGATTGTGCGTTAAATGGGTTGAATGTGTTCGACTTGTGCGAGGAGGTTTTTATTTTGTCCTGCCTTGTCCTAAACGCTAGGCGCCGGCCGATTATCTTTCCGTAGCGCAGCACTGTGGCGATGTGTGGTGCGTATCACATACCTTGCAGGCGCAGCAATACAGGGAAACCTTTTGAAAATTCGCACACGTATGCTAAGCAAGCCCGCCAGGGTGGGATTTTTCGATTTGGATATGTTTCATTTCCCTTCACCTAGCATCAACAACACTGTGCCGTGTTAGATTCGCGTGCTGTGCATGTTAGAGCGGTTGCCACACCACCACCACACACCAACTGCTGGACGTGGTTGATTCGTACAGCAAAGAAAGCTGTCACCCGGAAATTGCATTACGCTGGCGATCCTTGTTCCGCTAGTTCGTCGAAATGACATTCAGCGTACACACCGGAGATAGGTATAATGCCATTAACGTACCAAACACCGGCTAGTAGCGCAATAACGTCTAGAGATTAATACCAGTTTCTGCACCGGGCGCTCAGGCTGGCCCGCAGAACGTCGGACACGCGTTCGAGCGGGAACGCGACGGAAGCAACGGGATATTTTTCCCGATCGTTTGAAGCCTATCAAACACTCCATCAATCATATTGCCCGGCGTCGGCCATAAGCATACATTCAGGCGCTAGGTGGCGGGTGCGATTATTCGTCATCGTGACGTAAGTGTAATTAGTTTTCGATTACTCCCGGTGCAGCTGAATTAAGCAAGCAAAGAAAAGCAGCTCGTGCTAATAGATTTACGCCCGATTGCGTTTTCCTTCCGTCACTCGCTTATTTGAAGTGTGTATGGATTTTTTTTTTCTGTTGTTGCTTCCCAATCCATACCCAAGGAGCTGCTCCGGCTGGGCTTTGATTTGAGTGCCGTAGCATCGAAAAATCGATCAGCTGTAATTGAAGGTGCGGGTTTAATAATTAATTATGCTACCTCCCGCCCCGGCACCAAAGCTGGGTTTTGGGTTTTTCCGTAAGGACGACGGTTGATTTTTTCCCGAACCACTTTATCAATCCCGCCCGTCCATATCACCCTTGCCACCCCGCATCCAGCTCGCCGCACTGGGAAGGATAGCCGGAAATTAATGGAAAGCGCTCCCAAAAATTTATGGTAAATAATTAAAGTGATCATTCTATTAATGATGCTCGTCATAGAGCTCGCTTGCAGTTGGCGGACCAGGCTCAAAAATAAAATAAAAAGTGGTGTAAAATCTAAAGAAGCTGTTTACTAGCTGCCACCCCGACCTGACGTGATAATGAAGCATTGTGTCCTTTTAACAAGTTGATTGCAGTTGAGTTATTTTCGCTGTTCATTGCCTAGTAACCGGACAATGCGGGTAAGAGAAGTACCACTACCTTATCCTTCCCTCCTGGGCATCGCGAGCTGCAGTTTGCGCTGCCAAAAACAAGATGCTGCGAATTTTATTAAAAAATTACAAATTGAAATTATTCCAATAAGATGCGCATCGGAATAGATTGTAGCAAAATGCCAGCTACATCAGGGCTGTATCATTTGTTTTGGCGAGAAGGAGAAGCACCAGCAAAAAAAACACACACACACACACAATCTGAACAATTTAATGACCAACAAAAGGAAAAAAAACGAAGGCAGCATCGAACGCACTGGCGGAGACGATACAAGAAATTATCCACCGACCGACACAAACGTCTGCTGCAGTCGAGATAGCGAGCAGAAATTATAATTAATTACAATCGTTCGAGACCCCTTTTTTTCCTGGGCACGGGCAGCATTTCGGTGGGAGCTAGCAGGGCAACGAGAAAAAAAGGGCTACAGTGTGATTTCTTTTTCCCTGGGCTTTGTGCACTTTCTGCCATCTTTTATCCTGTCCAACGTGAAGGTTCGACAATATTTGACCTTCTGCGATTCAAGATGAAGTTAAGATTGCTCAATCGAAGTATGAAAAAAAGATCACAGATAAAGTAATCTCGCTTCAGAATTGAGAAGGAAATTATGTTTTCAATAATAATCGCCTGAAGAAGACTATCAATTCGAAGAAAAATTTATGATATTGAATGTGCTTCTTTAATTAACTCAAGAGAATTAACAAAATTCTAAAAATTGCCTACATTTAGGAGCCATCGAATAATAGAGCAATAATTTAGGAGCCATAATAATAGGGAATAAGAATATTATTTTCTTTGCTCGTACAAATTACTTCCAACGTATCAAGTTTCGTTTTATATTATTAATTTGCTTGACAAGAATTACGAAGAACAACGAAAACCCCACAAAGGGACTTAATTTTATCAATTAAGTAATTAACCTTAATTTGTATATATGTAATATTGCATAAATTTAGGCGTAACAGCATAGCTGTTTTTTTGAGCAACTACATAAAATGTTGCTCTAACGAGCATTTCAATACGCGCGTGTGTAAATTCAAGGAACGAAACTAAAAATACTCAAATAGTTTATTTTTGAAACATTCAAGCAAAATAGAACGTCCATCGTTTTAGAATACGCCAGCATAGCACTTTCGGTAGTGTTTCTCCGGTTCTGGTGATAGTTATGCTAAACTTTTGAACGCATGCAAATAAAAAAAAACCCTTCTCCGTAACAATCGAAATCGTCTCGCCTATGCTTTTTAGTTTCCTCTTTTTTGCTCAACTCTTTCCGAAAAATTTCCACTCCTTTCCTTGCAGCAACGAAGCCCCTCTGGCTGCGTTTTAATTACAGCGAAAGCCAACCGTCAACTTCCTGGCCATTTTCTTCCACCCTCCGATTAGAGAAAGCGAGAACCAGAGGGACCGCTTGGGAAAGCGAGACACAAAATTGAAGTCAAGGAAAAATTAAAGCCCCATCCACGCACGCATTTTGAACGATTTTAGACGGGTCCCTTGGTGGGGGATGAATTTTCCTGCTCGCGCGAAGAAAGAGAAAATCGATGATCGAACGATAAAGGCTTGGAAAATGCGAATAATGGGTAACGGGTTGCTTTACGACGGGTAAGGGCACGAGCACAGCACAGTGGAGTGTGAGTGTATGTTTGATTTATTTTTCATTTTGTGATTTGAGAAATAATGAAAATTGTTCCGCGTTTTCGTTTTTTTTTATTGCTCTTCGCGGCGCGGCATTTTTACTCAGCCGAGTGTTTGGATTTCCACCCAAAACGGCCGCCGTTTCTTATTGTGAAAGCGTACCTTAAGAAAAAGGAGGAGTGATCGTGCGAAAAAGCAGAAGATAATAAAGCAATATCTAAATAGAAAGCAACTGTGATTCCACGAAGGGGCTGCGATACGGGGCAACAGGAACAAAAGGGAAATGAAATGTGAGGAGGGTGGGAGAAAGGGTACCAAATTTGCGAAAGGAAAGAAGTCGGGTTATAAAATAATCTTTCAAACAAGTTCCTGCAGACTAGATGGAAAGCGGAAGTAAAGAATATTTGCCTCATTGCGTCCGTTTAAAGCTAATCGTAATGGGTGGATGTATGATTTAAGGGTACGTTTTCTGTTTTTTTTTTCAAGAAAGACAGTTTAAGCGTAAAAAAATCAGGAAAAAGATTAGTCTATTAAAACCTAACCTGAATTAATAATTTAAATTAAATTTAAAATTTTATCTTGATCAAAGCAAGTATAAACTGAAACAAAACTACCATTACTCGTTAACGCCTAAATGTATGCATTTTTGTTCATTTTTCGTTATTTTGTACGATTGTTCAAATTTATTTGTTTAACTTAACCCATTACGCCACTTATTGCCATTTAATTTTGGTTGAACTTAATGCTTTAAAGAAATTCTACAGAATTTTTTATAGAATTTTCGTAAAATGAGCCTTACTTCATGGTCTTAACACACGCGCCTGTTATTCATACTTGACATCCCAATAGAAACTCGTCTCGTTCGAAAGCACTCTCGTCGAGAATAGAGCAACTTCCCTGCAGCAGCGATGCACACACCACCTCGCTTGGCATGCCGATATAAACTGAGTCCTTCCAGCTGTCCTGTCACAACCGTAAGCCTGTAAACTCACATCTATCCTTCCCGGTGTTCGCGGTTCGGCGTGAAAGGCGTATCCAATTGGGGTTGTACTATTTTCGGTCTCCCCGGGAGCCTCCCCGTAATGCGCTCGGGTTTGTCTGATTGTTGTGTGTTCGTACGCGTGTGTGTGCGTCAACTTCCCCTATCGTACCGCTGGTCGACAGTGTGCGGTGCGCCTGCGTGTATGCAATCGACTCGATTTGGCACCCGCCCGCATTCGAAGCTGTTCGTTGCAAAACCACGCGTTGTCTCACTCTTGCCTGGAATGCATTCAAACGCCCCCCATCGGGTCAGTGGTCGCTATGCCGGCGGGTTAGCTGAAGTCCTGAAAGATAGGACCTGTAGCGCTGTGCAAAACGCGGCTCAACTACTTTTCTTCAACACTGCATCTGACGATTCGGACGAATTTGGTGGTGGTGGAGCACGAGAACAGAAGTAGCGCAGTGCCAGCCGAATGCATTCTCCGTGCAGCATACAAAGTACAGGATTTTAAAATCTCGACTGAACGAAACGTGTGCTGTAAGGTTACCAAGATGTTCCCTAGCGAGTTCCGTGCAGGGTTCTTGCCATCCGCTCGGTGCAGCGATGCACCGGAGAAAAAGGCAGGCAACAGCCCGCAGACCAATCGGGCTCGACCGATCGGTCCTCCCCAAAATAAGGAACACCTCCACCGGGAAGGCTGTCCTACGGTTCCATCAAGGCCGGATGTTTGGAGGGGAAGTTATCGCCACCGCACGAAGCACACCCGAACCGCCCGAACGCACGCGGATGCTGTGCGATGGTAGCAGAGGGTGCGCTGGAGCTCCTTCCCTTACCGACACAACGCACTGTATCGGTGACCGAACACGACGCATTTGGTTCGGTGCTGGAAGATTCCGTCGCCGGACAGCAGACGGCCGAACGCTACGGTGCGATTGGAGCTGCAGTTCGCCTTCTGAGCACAGTGCAGACAGAGAGAACGCTCGTCCGTACACAGCCGTACAGTGTGTTGGTTCCGTGCAGAACGACGGTCTCTGGACGTGTCGTGTGATACGAGCGTGTGTGTTGCTGTTTTTGGCAAAAACGGTTGTACAAGTTGGAATTTTTGCACGAAAAATTCCCGTGTTGACAATAGTGCGATACTAACAGCAGCCCGTTCGGAGCCGTTACCACTCCAGGTGAGTATAGGCGCTGTGGGAAAAAAAGTTCTTGTGTGCAACAAACGCAAACTGAACCGTACGTGCTGTACGTGAAAGACATTAAGAATACAACGCTCCTTACTGGTCGCAAATTCTGAGCTTTAAGTTCGAATGTACTTCGGCAGGTGTACTCAATTCTGAGCAACTGAATTCATTTATACTTTGGGATCTTAAGTGAGTACTACCTCGAGATTGCTGCTACAAAGTGAGTGTACGACAGATTACATCCAAGATATAAGCAAGAGACATCCACACCTATCAACCAGCTTCCTTAAGCTAAATATCATCAAACAATTAGTGCTTAGTTACAAGGGATTTTCGAAGATGTGCTTCTTCTTTTACGTAACGTCCAAGTATTAGAACGTATAGAACACTCGTGAAAAGAGATTATATCCACCTTATTATACTGTGTATGTGTGTGTTAGTGTGTGTTTATGGGGGTCCAAGATTCTTCAAGGAACATGTCTATACCGCATGCGTTCAGCATATCTATATAAACGTATAAACAGCAGTTTGAAAAATTGGAATGTACCTGATCGTCATCATAAGCAACTATCAACCGTTGTTCACAGGATAATAAACTACCAAATATTGGATTCAATACACCCAAAAACGATTTCAATAAGTAATATGTCAAAACAATGAGCTAATGCCATGCTTAGTAAAAACATCTTAGTACACCCTGCAGAAGTAGTGCGGTGCATACATTCCTATGTGTGAACAGTAGAATCTATTTTGCTAAATCTAACTTCGTCTAACTATAAAGAACTCATAATTCTCAAAGTTCCTGAAAATAGACCAAAAACATACCTGCTGTTGAATATCACAAATTTGACAAATAAAGCGGCCTGCGAGAGCATTCAAAACGGATAGTAGTAGCAACATGTATTCGCCTTGAGTGTAAAATCGTTTATTCCCAACCCTGAAAGCAACTGTCAGGACATCTTCTCCTCCTGTCAACAATACAGCACTACACAAATGAGCTGCAAAATGAACAGTCATGACGGTTTTGTACCACTCGAAGAATAGTCCCAATCGCCGACTAGCACGTTTAACAAGCGGCATGTTTCCTAGCGACACGAATGAGTAGAAATTCCGCTCGGTGGATGCTTCCTACCATTTTTGCCATGCTGTGTGTACGGAAGGCGAAAAAGTTACTCACTCCACCCATCTGCTTTCCTAAAATTCGTGTCAACCTTTCCCCCAGGCTGAACATTACACAGGGCATTCCCGTAGTCCCTTTTCGGATTAAACCTAGTTGGAGATAAAAAGTTACCCTTCTATCTTTCCCCTTTCTTGTTCCATGCCCTTACTCACATATTCATACACATACACGTAAACGTACAGTTTCATTCATGTGTAAAGGGAAAATCGAAGACATTGCCGTCGTGATTTTATGCCACCGTATTTAAAACGGAGCGACCAAAGCCATACATTGCCAGGTTTTCGGCTCTTATTAGAATAATGCGTATAATTAATGCGTACTGGGACAGTTGGACCGGACAAGAAATTGTGGAAATTTCATAACGAGTCTTCAGTTTCCCTCTTTCCGTATTCGGAAGGCACTCTCAATCCCTCACACCACCACCTTGCTGGTGTTGCAGAAGCCTGCCAGCAGAAGAGGGCCGGAACACAGGCAGTGATTCTGGATAGATTTTGAATGTTTTCCATCGTTTGCATGTGAGGGGGAAAAAAAAGGTCTTCCGAAATTGGGAAACGGGGCGAACATCATCATCGGTTCACCCTGGCGCATTGTAAACCACCCACATCCTTGCCAACCAGGCGTAGGTCAGTTTAACTCCCTAACGTCCCAGAGGGTTTTCGGGCACGGGTACTGCACTTTTTACCTTACCAACACCTGTTTCAGTCGCGTACAGATCGTACCGATAAGGCTGGATTCATCTTCCCGATTGCCCACTCAAACCGCTCGAAAGTGTTACATATGTGAGAGAGTGTTTGTGTGTGTTGGGTTAGATAGATGACGAAAATGTTGCGAAACCCCTTAAAAGAAAGTGATTGCTGATCCCATTTTCACTCCCCTTACGGGCGTAGTGAGTTTTGGTTGATGTGGGGTGAGACTTTGTTAAAACCATTCAAAATGTCCTTATAACCGGCATACCTGCGAGAATGCGTTTTGTTGTAGCGTGCTGGAAGGGTTACGGATGTGGTTGCCACTGGGGAGGGTAGGAAAGTGAGTCAAAATTAAAAACTCCCTCCTTTGCATGGAAAAGCACAAAAGCCTAACGCTGATTGACACTTTTTCGAACGGTGGTGGTGGGTCCTTAACATTATTGAAATATCACCCAACGGCTAGTGTGAGTTCCACTGCGTTCGTCGGTGGTACTGTTGAGAGTACATTTTTGTACTTTAATTTTAGAAGCTAAGCGATTGAGCACTATTTGAATATATTTTTCATCGTTTCATCAACGTACACTATTTTTACATTTATAAAACATTACTATTTCCAAGTCGTATCTTACCTAGCAAGTTGCGTTTGAGAAAACCCCTAACAGTATGCAATTCGGAGGACAAATTATAACTTTTAACGCTTATTCTTCATTTTATTGTTATCCATTTGATAAGAATATTTATTTGTAAATAAATTTAATCTACACATAGCAGTTAAGCAAAACAAAATAAGTCTTCACCACTTGAATCACCTAAATGAAAAACTGCATGTTTCATCCCACAGTTACAGCTAAATTTCGACCAAACGACCAACCAACCGTGCGCCCTGGCTTGGAAGGATGTAGACGCTCTAGGGGAGGCACCTTCCACCGGTTACGGGAGCATACGGCTATGCGCCAGCGATCGTCGGTCTCCATTCGTGACTCCTCCGGCATCCGCTCAAGCGCCCATGGCTCTATGGAGTCAGTGTTGCCGCGCAACCGTCTAACTAGTGCCTCCACGTCCAAAAGCAACGGCGGTAGTACGCATTACGGAGCAGCAGTAGTACCAACGCCACCACCAGCACACTACCGGCCGGCAGTAACCGGCGGTGTTATGAATGATCACTCTCGCTGCGACAGTCGGACATCGCACCAGAGCCTTAGCAGCAGCATCGTCAGCAGCAGTAGCAGCAACAGCAGCGGCAGTACGAGACTGCCCAAACACACCGTGCTAAAGTCAGTGGAACACCGCACACGGCATAAGATAAGTCCCGGGCCGGAAAACGCTGTCAGCTCCACATCGACACCGGGTACGTCGCATCGTGCCGGTGCGGGTGCCCTAGCGCAGGGCAGCGACCAGGGTTCGACCGGCAGCGCCCGGACACTATCGGCGAACGATCCCGACAACCTATCCAGCTATCGACGGTACAGCACCTATACGGCCGGGCTGAAAGGTAAGGCAAATAAGAATGTCCAGCTGTGTCTTTGTGCCACCCCCTCCGAAAAACCTTCCGTTCCGAGGTTCTCTCCTCATTATCGAAGCTATTTTCCTATCCCCCTATCCGTACACTGGCCAGTCCATCTCATGAACGCATCCCTTACCCTACCATAGTGGTTAGCTTCGAAATTCACATCGCCGGTCCCCTTTTTTCTCGGCACACCATTAACCTGACTATCACCATAATCCTCAAAAATCCTCTCGGGGATTTGGCAGGTTCATTGCCGCACGACAGGAGTGGGCCGGATTGGGAGATGGAAGGTTTGTACGGTCGGTCAAGAGGACCCCCATTGTACCCAACCGAACCAAACCCGGTACTACCGTACAACATTCCGGTGTACATGCAGGCATGTAATCGGAAAAATCCAACCCCATGCCCGGCGGCGGCGTTGCGATGAAGTTGATTTTTTCTCACACATTTTAACCGTCCGTCGGAAAGTTCCTTAATAAGCTCTGACAACTCCGACAATCAGATTCCAAGCAGCAGTAGCAGCAGTGGCAACCTCAACCCCCGGGGATAGGGTAAATCCCTTTCCCTTTATTCTTCCGCTTTTTTTTTTAAACTACGTGCTTCGAATTTTTGGCACAGCATTTTGCCGTTTTTTTTTTTTTTTTGCAAAGATCCTACCACCTAGGTTAGCCCACCGGTGGAGTGGGCCGATTTCTTCGCAAGACGGTACGAGGGATTTTTTTTTTGGTTCTGCGTTTTCGTACACTGGGTAGAAATTTGTTGCGAAAATGTTTACCCCCGGCTTCCGACGGGCTGATATGCCATTGGTGTAAAAATGAACATCTCCCGCACCGTGGCAAGTGACGACTTCTTCAACGATATCGGTAGTCGACTGTTTTATTCGCATGTATTTGATGGGTTGGGAGATTTGCGATGACTTGCTGGTAATTAGTTGATACTCTCGGTATCAAAGTGAATTTACAGCTTCGTTTCGTGATTGTGTTGAAAGAGGAAGAAAAGAGGAAGGAGTTCGTTTGAGGCCGTATCTTACTCGCTACAAATTTTTCTTTTGATGTGCATTTCTTTACGCTCAACACTCCCGACCCGAATCCGCAAAAACAGAATCTAGCAAGTGTCCCACACCGGGTTGTGTCGGGTTAGGCCACGTCACCGGACTTTACTCGCATCATAGAAGGTAGGTTGAGCTGCGGTGTTGCCGCGACAAGCGCAAACTACTACAACTCCTAACCTCAACTCTTTCAGCTTATCCGGATGTCCACGGCGCGATAAAGTATCGTCAGAATGTAAGTTCCCAAATGTTTGGAGTCGACTCGACGACAGGGGGTTAACCTTGGACGTTCATTTCCTTCACAGTGCTAGCGCTCCACGAGACGATTTTGAAATGCCCAACGCCGGGGTGTAACGGCCGTGGACACGTCAGTGCCGGGCGCAACTCGCACCGGAGTCTCTCCGGCTGTCCCAAGGCAGCCGCCAGTAAGGCAGCAGCTCGCGAGCTCAAGTATCAAAATGGTTTGCTCTTTCGCCAAAAGTTACACACAGCAGGTAAGTAGGCGCTCCTTGCAGTCTCTCTGCAGTCTGCGGCCATATTTCACTGAATCTTCCTGGGTCCTCTTCGTCCATGCGATCAGTACTGAACTATCAGCAATTGGGGGACTACCATTCGGCATTAGCAGTGTCTGCGGATGACGTAGCTGTCCGCGACATTAGCGCAACCCGTCAGCTCCCGTTGCAAACCATTCAAACGACTGAAACCGCTAGAATAAGGCAGCAAGCATCAACACCGCACAGCCGGCAGGCGAAGGATCTCAGCAGTAAGCATATTGCGCCCCACGAATCGAACAGTGAATCGCCGGGTGCGGAGGTGAACTCTCATCCTGACCTAGCCCAACCGAACCCAAGGCCGGTGATTAAAACTGAGCAGCAGGAGGAAACCGGCCTGCCGTCGGGAGAGCCTTCTAATCACCAACACCCATCAGACGCACGCGGCCCCAAGATGCTGGAGAGCAGCTACGGGCGTGAGCAGGATCTCACCCGGTACGGGCAGATTGGCGATACGCGACAGCAACAGTATACGACAGCCCACTACGATACGAGCCAAACATTACCAGCCAACTCATACGATCTCGGTTCATACACATCCCGTGGCTACGATACAGGTGCCTTCGAACGGTACGACACCGCCAGCTACGGCATGCAGAAGAGCTTCATGTACGGTTCCGTCTACCAGCCGGTCCAGTCCACGCTCGACGACTACTCGGTTGCGGTCGGTCTGTCCGGCACGGGTGTTGGCCCCACAGCGCCCGGCCAGACACCGCCCGTTGGTAGCCTTGGCCCGACGGTGCAGCAAGAATCGATGCTGCCACCGGCCGGCCCACCGCTCCTGAAGGTGGAGATGCCCGACGATAACAACTCCACCACCGAACCAATCTACCCGCGACCCGTCTACCACTACGAACCGTCGTGCGGTGGTAGTCCCGCCCATCCGCCCGGCTACTCGGCGATCAATTTAAGCGTGAAGGTAACCTCGAGCGAAGGCACACTACGCGGGGGCGTTGGATCACCCGGCCTAACGCCCACAAACGGCACAGCCGAACGGCAACCCGTCGTGGATCTCTCGTCAAACGGTGTATCCTCCTCGAACGGGCAACTCACCGCGGACGGTGGAAAGGGTGAGGCAGAGACACAACTCAGCCCCAAACCCGGCACCAGTCCCAACCACATCAAGGCAAACAGTCCACACATACCGAGCCCGCAGGGCCACACACTAGATCTGAGCGTTAGTCGACTACCCAACAGGTACCTACTGCAAAGAGGTGTTCAGTAGAAGTTGTGATGGTTCTTATCCTTTGTTTCCACTTGATTGTTCGGTCAACAGCTCAACAAGTCCACAGTATCACCAGGACACGGCAACCGCTGCAACGAACGCTCGATCACCTCCGACAGAACCGGTGGACTTTAGCGGTGCCCCAAGACCGCTGAGCTTCGGTTTTATGGGACCGCCGGGTCCTGGGTATAGCAGGGAATCGACACCGGACAGTGCTGCATCGCATTATCTAGATGGTTACCGAGATCATAGCGGTGAGTGGAAAATACTTCTCCATCTTCAAGAAGCTTTCTTTGGTTCATAATACGCCTGAAGGTATGCAAAATCGTTAATAGTAGGTAATAATAGGTAGTTGCTAACCGATGTGCATACCTTCTGGCGCTGCCCATCGCAAGTATCTTATTACATCTGCTAAATGTATACTCGTGATACAGGGTATAGTCCACATCCAGGTTACGGGATGGTAGAGTATGCCAATGGATATCCTGGATACGGTTCCAACTACCAGGCCTGTCCACCGTACGGTGCGTCCCTCGGTCCATACTCTTCCGTACCGGGGGCAGGATACTCGTCCGCTGGTTCCTGTTACGCCATGCCGCCTCCATCACACATACCCTCGCACGACAAGCTGCTCAAGGATGGGTGAGTAGCAACCAGCTCCCGCCCGTGTGTTACCCAACTCGACTAACTCGCCATGCCGTACAAAACTTACGGGTTTCGTTCCAGCATGTCTGGACTTTCGCGCACCGACAGACAATACCACACGAACACGCAGGAGCTCAAGTGTCCAACGCCCGGGTGCGATGGTTCTGGACACGCGACCGGTAACTATTCCTCCCACCGCAGCCTGTCCGGCTGTCCGCGAGCAACCAAACCCAAGAGCAAACCACGGGACGGCCAAGAATCGGAACCGTTAAGGTAGGATGATGCAGCAGCAGTAGTATTCTTGCTTTGTACCAATTTTCGCTTGTTTATTCAGATGTCCAATCCCAGGTTGTGACGGTTCGGGCCACTCGACGGGGAAGTTTCTTTCGCATCGAAGGTAAGTGTGGCACAGCCTACAATTAGGTCTTCCCCCCTAACTGCTCCCACATGTCGGTTCCAGTGCGTCCGGATGTCCGATTGCTAACAGGAATCGTATGCGCGTGATGGACACTGGAGTTCCCACCTCGGCCGACCTGCAACCACAGCA
Source organism: Anopheles moucheti (assembly GCF_943734755.1). Classification (NCBI taxonomy): domain Eukaryota; kingdom Metazoa; phylum Arthropoda; class Insecta; order Diptera; family Culicidae; genus Anopheles; species Anopheles moucheti. The sequence goes on from NC_069142.1 coordinate 11,744,224, forward strand.
TTCTTCCAAGCTCAACTCGATGAAGTTTGATGGTGTATCGAACACAAATGGTTGTGACGGTGGGTAAAGGGGAAACATTCGATTGAAGAGCTTGCTAAAAATTCTGCCACTCTCTTCTAGCGCTAGCAAACTCACTAGGTCAGGGCATTAAGAAGGCAAAATACTCCGAAGAACACATGGGTGATGGTTACGGTAAACAGTATTCAGGTAAATAATTCTAACCATCCGGAACCTGCTAAAAATGCTGGTAAAAGGATAACTACATTGCATACTGTTAGGCGCTGTTTACACACAATTATTGCCTAACTTCAGGCGCCCGCCTGGTTACAAGCATTTTGTATCAAACGGATATAGTTTATCGCTTTGATCCACATGACGTGCCTTTCCATCTCAGCAATGTCCGACATGGTGATGACGCACTCGCCGGATCAGGATACGCGCAACAGCGGCAATCCCGCCAATGTGGCAACCGGTACCGTAGGACCACCGCAGGAAACGATACCGCCCAGCTCATCGATGGCCCTCTCCCACCTCCGGACCGGCAACAACGGCGGCGTGCTGGCCCGCATGCAGGACCCGAACGGGCAGGACGCACCGGCGGAGCAGCGCAACGGATCGGCGGGCGTTGGCGTCGGCGGCAATAGCGAGAGCGGTGGTGCTGGTGGATCATCCGGAGCCGGCGAAGACCTGCTGTCGCTCGAGGCGGAAATATCCGAGCTGCAGCGGGAGAACGCCCGCGTCGAGTCGCAGATGCTCCGGCTGAAGACCGACATTACCGCAATGGAGACGCAGCTTAGCCACGCCGAACGGGTACGTAAGCTAAGGTTGGTTGAAGCGAGCTTGATTCGTTAAACACGACTTTCGACCGGTGAGTGAATGCGTAAGACCAGTGTTTTATCTTATTTCTTATTGTTCCACACCATCCCACGCTACTGACCTTTTGTTGGAAAACGCCGCATGACCTGCACGAAAATTCATCCATTTCCCTCAAACAATTCCCATGTTCGTCAAACAATTCTCCCTCCTCCGCAAAAAAAAAATCTAACCCTCAGAGCACAGAGCACAAACAAGAAAAACAAACCATCAAATCTCAACCAACCCGTTCGGTTGTTTGTAACGACAAATCAAATTCAATAAAGTCATAAAAAAACAACCCACATAAACGACCCATTGATACGATCGCACATAAAATACTTTTCCGGTGTCGGCTATGCAGTATCATCGTCCCCCTTTGCTGGATTGCTCCATTCGTTTGACTGTCGAGTGGTTCCAGTGACCGCTATTCACCCCCTGTGTTTTTTTAGACGCACTAAATGCTTTAACATGCTCCCTTTAGCAAAAATGGAACATGCTCAACTGGAACCAACAAAGCAAGGCATCTTGTTGGTTTTTTTTTCTTCTGTTGGGCATCAAATTGATGGTTTGGTTAGAGATAAATACATTAAAGATGTTAACACTTTTGTGGGGTGGCTCGTTAAATGTTAAGACGTTCAAATAGAAGAGCAATTCGTGTGTTGCTTAGTGCCTTAAGATAACATATTTATAAGGACTTTAGAGCTCTGATAGCAGTGTTTCAATGTTTGATGTATTAGAATCTACAAACAATCTAACACCATCCAAAAAGAGGTTAAAACAGCTAATATGTAATGTGGGTTGCATACTTTGGGGCGTATATTTTTGTTGAAGCTCAGTTAGAGCTCTTATAGATGTGTTTCAATGTTTGTTGTATTTGAATCTATAAACGATCTAGCAGCATCCAAAAAGAGGTTAAAACAGCTAATATGTAATGTGGGTTGCATACTTTGGGGCGTATATTTATGTTGAGGCTCAGTTTGAGCTCTGATAGAAATGTTTCAATGTTTGATCTATCAGAATCTATAAACGATTTAACAGCATCCAACAAGAGGTTACAACAGCTAATATGTAATGTGGGTTGCATACTTTGGGGCGTATATTTTAGTTGAGGCTCAATCTTTTCTTCGCTCACTCTTTAATCCTTACAAACATAGCATCTTCCCTAAGGCAGCTTAAAAAAATTCCACCTCCTCTGAATCCTTGTAGCATTTCAAGTTATTATTTCGTTCTTTCGTAACACTTTAAGCGTCTTACGCAGGGTTTGATAAACGGCAGCACTATTTAATATTGGAGTTTATTTTTCCTCCCTTATCTCGTCGATGGGTAACGAGCAGGAAAACGAGACACCTGCCGGTCGTGGCCACGTAACGGGTTACTATGATCATCTGCGCAATAACGTTATAACCATGCTCGAGCACGTCAAGATTCCACCGGGCGCTGGTACTGCGTGTGACGGTGCTGCTCTGTCCGCACACGAAACCAACATCCGGCACATCAACAGTAGCAACGATAAAAACAACAACAATACTACAACCGGCACCAGCAAGCATCTGCACGCCGATGGAGACGGTGATGGTAACAACAATAACAGCAGCCACAGCACCAACCAGGAGTCCGTACTGACTCCCTCCCACGGGCAGCTCTGCTGCGCTGGGCTCAATACGAACAAGCGAGGTCCATCGGTTGGTGAGGACCTGCACGACCGTACGCTACAATCTTCCGGTGCCGTCGTCGACCATCCGGACGTGCCGCGTACGCCGGACAATCGTGGGCGGGAGGAACCGCCGTACGATAACTACCTTTCCAAGCTGCAGTCCCTCTGTTCGTCACACTCGATCACCCCGTCCACTACCTCCGCTTCGTCTACTGCGTCCGCTTCCTCGGTCGACTCTTCCAACACCTACACGACGGTCGTGACCGCCTGCAGCCCAATGGTAACGCCACAGCACCACCATCACCATCACCATCAGCATCATCATCTCCACTCGCACCACCATCTCGGACATCTGCCACCGGGCGGATCGAGTTCGTCCGTGCCAACCGGACCACCACCCTCCACCGTGTCCGGCATGATGGCACCGCACCACTATCAATCCCAACCGCCCCACCCGATGCACCATCTGTACGATGCAAACGGGCCGATCTACACCAATCTTGGACCGGCCGCTGATTCACACCCACTGTATGACACGATGAAGCTGCCGAGCACTGGCGGTGGTGAAGCATACATGGGCATGGCACTGCCGGCACCGATTTAAAGGCCGCGTGGGGATAAAAATCTTTATCTGAATGATTAAAGTAAAACGCAGAACGTGACCCAAGCTGCTTTGGAGCTGCTTTCACAACACACTTACTCTAAGTAGATGGAATTATTGTATACGTTTCTTTGTGAGCAGCTCTCAGGTTGTGTGTTGCATTATCTTACAAGGAAAGTTGGACCTTAAACCTGGAATGTCTGTGGGTCGGTGAGATGAAAAAGGCACTGGAAAAGTATTAAGCGAGACTTGAACAGATCATTCTGTGATGCGTATTGCATACATTAAGGCGTTCAATCTTCCAAAGAGAGAAGTTCTCCCAGTCTCTCTCTCTCTTTGTCTCTCTTTTGAACGCTTTAATTTCCCAAGTAGTCTGCTTGTTGGTCAACGATGTCTGTGGGTCGGTGAGATGAAATAGGCACTAAAACGTATTAAGTGGAACTTGAACAGATCATTCTGTGATGCGGATTGCATACATTAAGGCGTTTAATCTTCCAAAGAGAGAATTTCTTCCAGTATCTCTCTCTCTCTTTGTCTCTCTTTTAAACGCTTTAATTTGCCGCGAAATTTTGCTGTCCCTACAGCAATCTACAAAATCTAGGTTTTCTACAACATTCTTTTCATCGTGCTCTTTTTGTAGTGCAGAAATCGTACATTTAGGCGCATTTCTTGTAATTATGAGAAGCCTTTGATAGGTTTGTTAACACAATTAAAGCTGGTTGATTTCACGGATAACTGCAATACACACCACATAATCATCCTGATGAAGTCGTGGTTACTGCTTCTTTAGGATCTTCTCGATCTATGCTGTTACTAAGTCAACTGGCCATACCCACTATCAGTCAGTCACATATCATAGCGAAGGCAAAACTCTGCCGCTTGACGTGCCAGTTGACTCACACACAACACACAAACCAATCGAACCGCAATAGTGCGCAACATATCATTAGCTACCAGTGTCTTGCGTAATGCAAGGCAACCATTAACGCTAATGATGATACGAAACTAGATGTACATGTATGAAAATTCAATCTTATTAAAGCTACTGGTATAAAAAAAACAGCAACAACAGCCCAAAGAAAGTGTATGCGTCGTTGTTAATAAACAGGATAACAGGACAACAGGTCGTCTCGAAGGGCGAGGACGAAAAAAAGTCACTCACATACTAGTACAGAAATACATACACAGAACGGATACGATTTTATGCGTGAACCCTCTGGTACGGTTTACTTCCATGAGAACAGCGTACGCGTCCAGAGGATACTCTCACCTTCATGGGAACGTAGCGTTAAGGTCAACAGTTTTTGTCATAAGTTTAAAAAAATAAATACGAGTTAAAATAAAGCTGATTGTATTTGTCCCGTACAGTAGCAGTGTTGCCAGTTTGCATGATTAATTTTATAACTCTTTTTAATTGAATTTTTAAACTTTCACCATTGGTTCAAGTTCAATATTTTCGAACGACCTGTAGCTTTATGGTTAATTTAGAATTATAGTTGTTATATATATTTCAACTAAAGCTTTTTACAAGCGGCACAGCATAATGAATCGTTTATGTTACGCAACATGCAAGCTCCTGAAAAAGGAACATAACTGGCCAAAGCATTTTCGCCGATTAAACTTTCTGGCACGAAACAATATCTTCCCTTCGTAATTCGCTTATGAATTCGCCCTCAGCCTGTTTTTTCGGACGAAATCTTTCTTGAATGAATGTTAAATTTCGACCGGGTTGCATACAAGTCGCTGTCGGCTCAAACGGAAATTTGTCGAACCAATCGGAAAGCGAACTTGATCATTTTGAACTGTTGTTTGTGCGTATAAGAGCTTCTTATTTACTTTCACTTACTTACTTACTCAGCCTCTTTAACAAACACAAATATCCGGTTTCTTCATTCATGCTTCAATGTATTTGCAAACCGGGAACATTTTATATTGTCGAACTCAAAAACGGCAATTGTGATTTAAATTATCATCAGACGTTTGAGAACCACAGTAGACCGGCTTAATAGTCAAAAAAAAAGATTCAGAACAGTTAAAATAATCTAGAGAAATACCTATTTTAAAACTAATCAATAATTCTATGCACGTAGCATTATAAAACAATAATCTTCAAATTAATAGCCCATTATTGCTTAATAGTTAAAGAAAATTTGCGTTCTATTATGATTTCCATTTTCTTCGATGTTTGTAAAGGTTCGTCTCTATGCATTTGTTTAAATCACACTGTTACGTAAAGTCGGTTACGTAAAGTCCTCTGCAACTGTCACAATTATTATAAACGATATGGGAAAAATTAACTAATTTAAATGTATGTAAAAGCGGTGTGTATTGGTAGCGACGCCGAGCTTATACTACAGGACTGGTACAAAATCCCATCTGAACTACTACATCTACTATGTTGTAAAATAATTCTAAACGTTCGGACCGTTCTCATGAAGAATAATGCGTTACATTACGTTATATTAATTTTTGTTTTATGATTGATAAAAGCTTCCTCAGGTTTCTTAATAATAAATTAAGACCAATAAGTAAGTAGAAAGCGGCAATATCTATTTTATCAATCAAAACGTGTTAACCCCTGAGCTGCAAACCGTAACCTTGCGTGGAAATGTTCAAATATTGCATGCAATTTATGTTTCATGCTAAATTCAGTGGTGCTCAATCTAAAACCCCGAAGAAATCAAGTATCATACAAATTGGAACGGGAATTGATTAAAACATTTCTTTTCGATTTATGTAACACCATGTTCATCATTTTGGGCTCCACAATATTTTTACTTGTAGGTTATATTCCTATAAAAGTATATTTCTTTCGACACTTACTCACACAGTTACTCCAAGTTGTTGCATTACCCCACAAAAAAAATATGTTAAAGAAGCATTTCAGAATGAACTTATCAAAGAATATGAGAAACAAAATCTCTCAATCACTGAACAATCTTTTTTATAACAATAATAAATTTATTTCTAGTTTAAATAAAGTCCTAATTAAAAACCACAATTGAAAATAAACGAATACCACTGTTGGGCATTACGTTAACACGAAGGCATATACGAAACCCTTGACATTGGTATCGTCCTTTAGGTCGTTTAGTGCCGTAAATGTGTGTGTGTGTTTTTGTTTCTACTTTGTGTTGGCGTAAGAATCTTTTGGGTTGCGAGAAAAACATGAGAGAGCCGATGCGCATTCAAGCGACCTAATATTGAAGATAAGGAACAAACAGGCATGGAAATTAAAGTTTTTTCGTTTAACGAAAGACAATTTTGAAGGTTTTTGAATAAATAGTATGGTAAACAAACCTCTTATGTAGCGTATAATTTTAAAATTCAGCCCAGAAGCTTTTCAACCGGTGAAGGAAAACCTCTTCATTAAAATTATTTAAAGCTAAACAAACTTGCTCACACACGTGCTACACTAAAGCGGCTCTCGCCCATTTCGGTACATTTCTTTTCCCGCTAGTAGTGGAACCGTATCGCACTATTTCACTCTTCGCAAAGCCGTCCGGTACGTCATCATCCTTTCGGTGTTGCTCTCTCACCCTTAACTACGCAAACACACACACACGCGTTAAAGCCTCCGTTCGCTCGCACAAGGATGCACCGGGGAAAAAAAAAAGAATATTAAAACCCACCAGAGAGCAATATCAACCCGTGACGCACAAACACCAAACGGTGTAAGGACGAACAGGAGGAAAATAGAAAATGAAAAGCACAACACTACAATAAGAGAAATGCAAAACACTGCAGGGATGGTAAGAAAAGGAAAGAAGCAAACCAAACGAGCATGAGCATTAAATACAAGAGAAACCAAAAAGACTAGAAAAGAAGAGAGAGAGAGAGAGAGAGAGAGAGAGAGAGAGAGAGAGAGTGTGTGTGTGCATAGAGGAGAAGATTTCCTCCCGTAAACAGGCCGTACAAGAAGAGAATGGTTTTTCGGTTGCAAGAAAAATGTGATTATGAAATAGAGGGCCTAGCATAAAATGCTTTTTCGCCAAAAGGGACACACGGCGTGCGGTCCGTGCAAACGTTCGCAAAAGCAGTTCGTTCTTCGAGTGTATTTGTAGAAGTGTGTGTACGTGTGTTTAAATTTTCCCGAGCCCTCGCACGTTTGCGACAGTTACTGGCGAGTGAAGTTTTCATTTTTTGTTGTTGTTGTTGTGTGGTTTTAAATGTTGTTTTGGCTTAATTTTAGGTTTTGTGCTGCCGTTACGTTACCACGATACGGTACGGAAAAATTAACAGTCTATTTATGCAACCGCGTTTACAACTAACTGATCGGCGCACTCGAGAGATAGCGCGTGAGAGAGAGAGAGAAAGAGAGCCAATGTGCTGTACGTGTGCGTGTGTAAATGCGTGACCGAGAGGGTGAAAATGGTTTACCAAAGAAGAAAGTATCTCTGCCGCTGCCAGAGCGAGAGCGAGCGTGTTACGTTACACAAACACACACACACACAAATGCGCGTGCCAACAACCTGCTCTAATTCCTCTTTTTGTGTTGCCTCAGATTAAGGGCCTGTTTTGCGTGCGGGTGAACGCAGGGTTGCGCAAGGGTGTGGAAGGTTGCCGTTTTGCGTGCGGGTGTGTGCGTGCACACCCGAATCGTGCCCGAGACCACCACCCCTGTCGGTTGGTGTGCGCAGGAGGGTTTGTGAATTTTCCACCTGCCGTTTTCATTGCGGCCAGGACTATGGGCACTTGAACCGTGAGCGGTGAGCAGCGTGGTCTCGTGATCTCCGGCCGGGACGACTGCGTTGTTGTGTGCGGTTGTTGTTCGGTAGTGCGTTTTGTTGTTGTTATTGTTGTTGTTGCTTCGATCGGTATCAATCCCCATCTCCCCCCTTTCACCCACTTGGGCAGCCCATTACACCCCTTTGCGGTCATTACAATTTTCCACCCGGTCGTGAACGAGGCACATTGTTGTTGTCGTTGCTGTTGTTGTTGTTGTTGTTGTTGTTGTTAGTGCAACGGTCGGTGCATCGAACTTTCCCGTTTTTTTTTTCTTGATTCCACTGCATCAATAGCGCAACATCCCTTGCACCCTTCCAGCTTCAATCAACTTGCTGCAGAAAGCAAATAAACAGTCATATAATAACAACAAAAATATCGCAATTGGCCACCGTGTGAATGGTTGTTTGGTTGTTGTGCATTCTCTGTTCCGTACTAATTTTCCCGAAACGGCACGCTTCCCACGTGGTCGCACTGCTAAAGTGTAATTGTGAGCTGGGACATTTAAATTGGTTTAAAGGGAGGCACTTTTTTGCTCGATTTTCCTCGATTTTCCTCGATTTTCCTCGATTTTCCTCGATTTTGAACAAATGTTTTATGATTTTCCTACGTATTTGGTGTGTTTTGGAAGGAAAAACTAATTAACCCGCATTCTTAACCTTCTTTTTTTTTTGGTCGTGATAAATTATGTATTTGGTTCGTAAGTGTGCGGACGAAGTGTGCAGCGGTGTGTGGTGGTGGCGCGGTAGTGTTAGACGAATCGTTGGAAAATGCCGAAAACTTCTATCAAATGGAAATGAAATTCCACAATGACTGAGTGCGATTGGTGAAAACAGCAGGGCTGATGATTTGTTGGGCGGGCTGGGTTAGATCCGCCGAACCACCCCTTCACCCCACTGTTCGGCGTGCTCATCCCCCCCTGCCTGCTGCCATCGCCCATTAACATTCACAGCCATTATCCAACCAACCAAAACGGCAATCAAACTATTACAGCAAAATCGAAACACTGCTATCGGAAAAAAATCAGGTGGAAAACTTTCCCTACTGTGTGCAACAACAACCAAACAACAACAACAACAAAATAGACACGAAAAATCAGGTGAAAAATTCATCGACAACGTTCGTCCTGTGCGCTGCTACTGAACGCTACAGTGTCGACGAACTTTCCCATGTAACTGAGCGCGCGTGTGTGTGTGTGTGTGTGTAAGTGTGTGTTTTTCCCGATTGTGAAAAACTTTTCCACGCAACGTGCCCCGCGTCCGGGGGGGTATTCGGCGGTAAAATTTGTTGTAAAAGGGTTTCACATTACCTTGCGCTTTCCCGGCGCATTGCCCGTTTGGAAAAAAACGATGGTGTGCAAATTATAAGGAATAGGGGTTGGAGGTTTGGGGGTGAGTTTAGGGGGTGGAGAAGATAAATGAAGTTCTAGCGCATTTAACGCGCCATAAATTGCCCGGCATAAGCGCTACAAAATACGTTTCCTGCTGCCTGCCATTTGCAAAGTGCCATTCTACTTCATTATTTTCCAGCGCTCCTCTCATCCCCCCCTCCCCCACCCCCAAATGCCATCCCATTGTTTGCTACCAGCATCAGCCAGGGCTTCGACTTTCGTCCTGTATCGGTGGGGGAGGTGCGAGGGGATGGTTTGGTTGACAGTGTGGTAGTAGCCATCGATCCGGGGAATGCCGGGTAAAGGGAAACACACAATCGATGATTGACAAACGATCGAACCGTGCGTAACGCCTGAATGTATGCTATCAGCTGTATCCCATGTACGATGTGTACCGGAGCGTTTGTGAGAGGAAAACGCGCGCGCGCGCGCCCTCATGCTCGTGTTCCTCTTTTTGTCCTTCCGCACGCTTTGTGATTATGTGTGTGTGTGTGTGTGTGTGTGTATTTTCTCTCTTTTGAATGTTACCCACACTTGCACCACGCCACCGCCGCCATGCGAGCTGTGCCACCCCCCTGTCCAAGAAGCATTCCGCAATGCAGTTTCGATTGTGACTCGTGCTGAGAGCTACACGAGCGCACCATGTGCGATCTCATCCCTCTACACCCCAATACCTCCCCACCCCCTGTCCGATTTACTCATCAGCTCGCAAAACCCACCCAGCCTAAAGGGAAAACGTAACAGAGCAAGCAACAAAAAAGCACCGAAAAAAGGAAAAACCTTAAAAGCAACCCCATTCTCTCTTGCTCACTGCTCCAAATCCACGCTCTACCAGCAGCTCTCAACTCTTTTCCTCGCGCCCTCGCGCGGATACATCCCTTTCGGTTGTCCCCTCCGCTTCCGTTGCGTGCGCAAATCGCGCGTCCGCCCAAACCATCCGGTAAACACCCACCCACCCCCCCGAAGAGGGTGCCGTTTTTCTTCTTTTCTTTTATTCCCATGGTGGATTGCTCCACGCAAGCAATCACCTCGTTCTAGTTTGTGTGTTCCGACACCCCCGGATCGGAACAGGGGCAGTATTTGGATTTTTTGGATTGAGTTTTGTTTTTGTCTCTTTAGTCTTTTATATGCTCTCTCTCTCTCTCTCTCTCTTTTTCTCCCTTTTTCCCCCTCTTTCTATCTCCCTCTCTCTCTCTCGCTCTCACTCTCTTTCATTCGTTTTGCTCCCGCTCTTGCTCTTGCTTTCCCACGTGGGGCCGTATCCTTGGCGTGGCGCATACACACTCCTAGGCAACCCTGACGCTCGTAAGGATTCCCGCAACATATCCGCCTACCGCGCTGTGTGAGTGTGTGTCCACGCCACGGGGTAAAAACGCGACGATTATTATTTAGTTGGGTCTTAGCAACCGAACCAACACACCGAAGAGCTTCGGCGCGCTCTAAGGTCTTCCTACACGCAAAGAAACGTTATCGTCCCCAAACCGTGTTTGTGTGCTTGGTTGTGATTGCCGTGCCGTATGTGCGATGGTGTAAGTGTGTTAGTTCCCACCGTCCATTCCTGTAGGTCCCTGCGGCAGCCGTTCGAGGTGTGACACATTAAACCTCAGGAGCGATGTGCCTTCTAAAACCCAATGACCTCCTAAACCTTGGGTACAATACGCCACCAATTTCCATCCAGAAGGAGCAGAAAAAAAAACCCAAAGCTACCCTAGCGTGGTCCATTTTGCCTCCGATCCGGACACGAAGATGTTGGAGCGTCGAGAGCGTCCAAGCGTGGAGTTCCCGGAACAACAAACTGCCAATCGGTGGCGGATTCGCTAGTGCGTGTTCCATTTTCGCCGGACGGATAAGCCTGCTCCGTTCGCATCGCTCCAATCGCGTCCATTTCGGGAGAAACGGCAAAACGGTAGGCCGAGGCACACGGCAAACGGAAAAGAAAACACTCGAAATCGATTTCTTCATTGATGGCATTCGCCTTCCACCCGGTCTATTTCACGTCCGCTCTCTTTCTGTTCTGGTGCACAATGCCTGGGTCAGTCGCGGTGGTGAAGGAAACAAAAACAGAAAAAAAAACACGGGACAAGCCAAACTCCGCCACAAGCCGCCTCAGAAATAACAAGCCACAAACCAGGGAAACCGCAGAGCCGTTTGAAATAGAATATAGATATGTGTTTATATTTATAATTCCTATGTTGAATGATGGGCGGTGAAAAGGGGGTAGGAGAGGTATGGAAACCGCGTGGTGGGGGGGGGGGGGAGAGGTGGTAATGGTAAAGCAAAGCATAAGTATTTTTAGTGCCCTTCCCGCCGCACTACCCCAAACCCCTTTGCGAAATAGATCCCCGACGCTGTATGTTAGTGACGACGCCTCGCGACATTTCTGACGTCCCAATGGGCTCTTACCGGTGAGCGGTGATGGCGGTGGTAGAGAAATTGCCATCTGAAGCCGTTTTCGTTGCGGGCAGTCGCGGCTTGATCGCGATTCCGCGACCAAAGCATTATTGGCGCAGTGCGTGGATGTCCATCTCGCTCCCGAAAGCAAAGAACAAAAAAAAACCGTGTCACACATCTTACGCTCGAAACCGGGCACTGTCTACACACCCCGGAGGGGCAGCTACGTGCCGTGGATGAATTATTAAAATTAAAACCCCCCAAGTGCAGTAGCAATCGGACGGAACGCGCTTGGTGTTTGTGTGTGCTGCCGCGCGAAAAGAAACAACAAAAAACCAGAACAAAAGCTATCAGTCAGCAGTAACTCCCGCAGTCCGATAACCCCGAGGGTTGGGGAGCAGGGGGGGGGGGGGGGGGGGGTCAAGTTGTCGACTCAGTTATCAGACCGGGTGGCTATAGGAATTGTAACGCTCAGCATTTCATGAAACTACCCCAGCAGTTATAAGAACAACAGCGTTTAGACGAGTGCTCAGCGAATTCCCAGCTATTCGAGGAACTCCGGGTCTTGAGAACTCAGGGCCTGTAAAAACCACACGCGGAAGGTGCTTGATGTGACTAGTGAATCCCAAACAACCGTACAGTGCTATTCGGCTAGATGTGGAAACCATTTTAACAACTGCCCGAACAGGCTTTTGCCAAAATCGATAACTTCTGGTGGTGGAACGACTCCACCATTAAGGAGCGCTTAATTCGCTATATTTGATTTGTTCGGGTCTCTTTGATGGACGGGACAGAACTTTTTGGGAATTGAGCTCGTTGTGAGTTAACAGCAATGAAGCAATTCTGTGAGATCGCTGCTAAGTAGTTCCAATTCTGAGCAGTTACACCACCTTCACAATCTGATAATCTCCCGGGGGACTTTGGATAAAACGAGGTTTGCAATCCTCCCGAGGTGGTCCGGACGTACTCCACTAACAACAGCGAGCACGAGTTATGCTTAGCAAAGGGCCCTTCCGTATTACATTGTAGCAAGTGCTGGTGGCATCTGTTTACATTAGCTAGAGTGTGTTGGATAGAGCATTGCTTTTCAAACAAATACTCCGCTCGATCAAAGTCGTACGCTACGATACAAACCAGCACGTCACGAGGAAAGCCAAACATTTCCAACACGACCACCACGGTCTCTTGGTTGGCTCGTCGTGAGGCATCAACAAGAGAATTTCGGAAACGATCAATCACCGACTCTGTTGCACTCGGTTTGCACTGAAAAATTCGTACTCCAGCTCGGGAGACTTCACAATCTCGGAAAGCAAAAATACTCCAAAACCGGCGCATCAATCAAACCGGAACGGCAAGCGGAGTATAACGAAGTTGGGGTTGGGGGGATGTTCCTTTTGGGCAGGTGAATAGTCTGAAGAGGAATTGAGGATTTTGGTGGTCCAAAATCTCGATTTTCTGTTTGTGATGCATCTATCACAACAACAGTAAATAGAAATTCCTCTAGACGGTGCAGGTAATGGAGGGTGAGAAGTAGTACCGACACAGAGGTACTCCAGGCGTCCAAGGCCCTGTTTTGCTGCTGAGAGAAACAGTGGCACAGCAGGCAGGCAGCACCAGGCAGCAGTAGGGCCCTGTTGAGCCTGGGAGAGCTACTATAGAGCACGGTGCCGATGAGAGTGAGCTGCAGCCGTGTTTTGTCATTCCCGTGTGTCATATGAATCCCGCGGCGTGTGCAGGCCCCGGTGCAACTGCAAAACTTCTGCCAGGCCCATTCCACACCAGTGCGTTGCTCGTGGCTGATCGAATGATTCTTCCATCGAATCTGGGGAGTGTATTTGTGTATGTGCATGTGTGTATGTGTGTGTGTGGGAGGAGGGGGGAGTTGAATCCTTGCGTACCTTGACGTGCTGTAACCGAAAAATAAAGCTGAACGTTCCATTCTCCGACCCGACCCGAGGTGCAGGCAGATGCTCAACTGGTTGCTGCTCGGGTGTTCCGGGTCGAAAACAGTACGTTCTGGACCTGTACTGTCGTTTAATCTAAGATCTGAATGTTTTAATTCTAGGATGCACGGTTAGCACGGGTTCGGTGATAGGAGGAGAAGAGTTCTGCCTGCCAGACGGCTTCAACACTGCTGCATATAAGTGACCTCACGGTCAACCGTGACCGGTTGTGACCAAACAGGGGACATCACGTGCGTGAAACGAAACCGTTTTCAACCATGCCAAAGCACAGCAAGCAGTACAAGCGTATGTGTGATAATAGCCAATAGCTAAACAACAACACGGACAACAAAAAAAACACCCACACAGTGATAGCATCTTTTTCCAACGAGGTTTCGGTGCAAACAAATTGACTCACAGTGGACGGAAGCGGAACTTACCAATATTATACGCGGTGCAATATTCTGCGTGTTGTGCGTGTCGTGCAGTGTGTTTGTGTGGGTGAGCAACAAAAGGGTACAACGGGGATCAGTGCAGAAGCCAGCAGCTCACCTTAACACAACATCCACGGTGGCCCGGTGTGATTGGAGCAAAGTGGGCCAACAGCGACCACCGACTGCACCGCATACGCAGGTGCCCCTTCCGGTAACTGCCACCAACAGATCGCCACCACCGTCACAATGCCGGTGAAAAAGCAAGGTAAGTCCCTGGCAGGACCTGCTGTTATTTATTGAAATTGTTTGCAACCTGTCGTGTTTGGTGTTTGTCGTTTGTGAGGTTATGTGAGGTTATGTGAGGGAAGCAGCAGGGGGGGGTTGAAGGGGTTGAGGAAGGGCGAGGAGTACACCATAGCCTTTATTCGTTTCGTATCCTGCCGCTTATTGTTTTGCCGATGTCGCTCTGTGCAGAAACACCGAAGTTGTCAATGTATCTCCCGTGATCCTGCAGCAGGGAGCAGAATTTGCCGACCGAAAAACAAGAAAATCAACAACAAAACCCCCTCGCTTTGTGGCAACGAAAGCGCGAGCGAGCGGGTTAAATTAGATTACATCTGATATGGAAATAAAATCAAGTGCCCTTGTATACGTGTTTCCTGCCACACACTATCAGATGGTTAGGGACTCAATGGGGGAGGGGGAGGTGGGAGTCATTAGGGGGAGGATCTGATCTGAGGAAAAAAGATCTGAAATTTAATTATGCAGCATCCGGGACCGACACAACCGCAACCACAGAACCACACACACACCGTACCCCCCCCCCCCCCCTTTTCACTCTCAACCGTCCCATTCACAGTCCGCCCAGGGTCCTCTCAGGTCCTGCCACCATTTTCCGGGAGCTGAATATTGCAAAAAAAAAAAAACGAAAACAGCGGCTGTCCGTATTATTTGTTGCTGCTTTTCCGTTTTGCTTTGTGTGTTGTGCTTTAATAACACGCTTTGAAAAACGCACATCCCCACCCTATTGGGTGGATCGCACCTATTGGTGTAGGTAGGAGGAGGGCTGTCGTTTAAACACAGTTCCGATATCAGCAAACTGTCATACTGGAATGGGCAGGTGGGTGGGGGGGGAGGTGTTGGTTGTCACCGGCGGTG
This sequence comes from Anopheles moucheti, assembly GCF_943734755.1. Taxonomy (NCBI): domain Eukaryota; kingdom Metazoa; phylum Arthropoda; class Insecta; order Diptera; family Culicidae; genus Anopheles; species Anopheles moucheti. The sequence goes on from NC_069142.1 coordinate 11,759,375, forward strand.
AAATCCATTTTGCTGGGGAAAATCTTTCCTTCCTGGTGTGCTTCATGTTACAGGACCACCCCCCCACCACCCCCCTTTATAAGCTGGCTTATAACCATGCACACACACAGGGAGTCGCGCGGTACTCGCAGTAGCCGTGTGTGAAGTGTTAGTTAATCCAGACAGCTACTGTTATATAATTACCATCATCAGCGCTGGCAGTGGCCTCGATGTCGTGTGACTGTAAAAACGGGGGGGGTATTTTACTTTATTTTCTTTATTTTCTTGAAAGGGATGAGGGGGTTCAAAGAGGAAGAGTACAAATTGTACACAGATTGCTGTTAGCATAGCAGTAAAGAAGAGTCGGTGAGTCGATCGTAAAGTGGCAGATGTTGATTGCGCTATATAGAAAGGCACCGTCTCTACGTCCAGCCAGCCACAAATGTGAAACTATCCACACACACACACACACACACACATACACACGCATACATTAGCACCACTAATGGTGTTCGTCTACATCCTTTCGGGTCAATTTTTCCTTCCCGGCAGACCGGTGTGAGTGAACAGGTATGAGGTGGTATGAGTCGAGAACATCGCTTCCGACCCTCACATCTGCTCACCCGCTCTGACCCAGTTTCCAACCTTCAGGCTACGACTCCATCCCATCCCGGCGAGTCCCTTTAAGGACTGTGTCACTGTAAACGGGCAGGAATGAAACACCAAATGGTATCCGTTTTGGAAAGTGGGGGACCATTCCACAATACAATCTGTTCGAATGTATTCCCACATTTCTAGAAGACTCTCGCGTATCCGTCTCATGCTTCCATAACAGCCCCGAATGAGCTGCAGAACGCTGGGTATACAGCGGAATAAACGGTTTTATGTGATCAGTGGTAGCGATATCACAACCTGCACGTAGAAAAGAATAAATAATACATCCATGATGATGCGACGCGGTACATGGAACGCAATGATAAGCAGTACACCATCACCTATTAGCGATGATGAGGCCCCGGCTGGCGGAAACGGATGGGCATAGAAGGCTCATGCCGCCCGGTACGTTCGGTTGGCTGAAGTGCTACCCCCATTGCAAGATAAGCTGACTCCTGCATGAAAGGTAAATACTGTCTACCTATATGGCTGCCAGATTCAAACAGGGCGGAAACGGCTAGAACGTTCTGCTTTCCAATGAGAGAAAAGACACATCCCGGTCAGAGATGTCAAACCCCGAAATTTTTTTTTATTGTAGTATTATTTATATATTTTAAATAATATATACCTGCAATCAGTGAGGTTAATCGCCAGAACCAAACACTCTTAATGGTACTGGAAGTATAGTAGCCCTCAAGACGGAAATGAACCTGTGCCAGACCAGGAGGCCCAAGAATTTAACACCGATGTTGAGTTGGTATAGTAATTCGGCATAGAAGCGATCTTGACGATGGTTAGTCGCAAAGCGTGTGAAGAGTTTAAATCCTAACTAATGCAATTAATGCCATTCCGACTTCTATTCTTTACGAAACTGGCAAATTCGAGTATTGCTGTATAATTTCTACATTAGGTCTAACCTGTTGGTTAGCCACCCAACAACTGAGATAAAAAGGCAAAAACAACTTATCTGCTAACTCAAAAACACCTCAGACATGACATAGTCATGTAAGAAAATATAAACAAATAACTCTACTAATAACCTCTTTGTTGACCACAAATCAGGTGTGGTTAGAATTTTTTTTACAAACAATTTTCCAGCCTAGAACAGTCGACAAATCACGGCTTGCGAGCCGCATGAGGCTCTTTTCCACTCTCTTTGTGGCGCCCTTTATACTGAAATCTTACCCCAAATTTTAATTGCATTTAGTGCTTATTGGTGATTAAAGAAAATATTTCAATAAATGCTGCATATAAAACTGAAATTTTCTTTGCAGAAAATGAAGAAAAAGCAGTAAGAAAAGAGAAGGATGACAGGTTTTTTTGTCTCCTTTTTCTTGAAAATTGTGCCATTTTAGTACCACATACTGTAAGAACTTGAAACGACTCAAAGTTGAGCGCTGTCGTACGCCAATCCAACGCCATCATTCCAATTCCAGTCTGCCACACCTCCACCACCCTCTGTCTCTGTGAATAGCCCAAAAGCACTTTAAGGGGTTGGGTCATCCGGTGTTCATCAAGTATTTAATTATTAGTTTTAATCAAATTTTAATTGATTCCATGAGTATAATTACGATAATTGGCTATTTGCTCCAAAAAAAATATAACGACCACTGGCGTAGGTTGAATTTTGTCTAAAAACCTAATTCTTAATCTGATATTTCAAAACATACAGCAAATAGATAATCATAATGATTAAATCATAATGATAATCATAATGATTAAAAAAAAACCATGTTGTTAATGCTACTAAAAAAGAAAATTTAAAAATCTTCCTTGAGTGAACGTTTGACATCCCTGGCACCAGCATTATATCATTCACCGGCACAATCGTCTAGCCGTTTGCTTTGGCAGATAGTTTTTGGACACTTTATTCAGCTTCAACAGCATCAACAACAGCAACAAAATCTAACCTTAATTCGCATAATCTTGCTATCAACAGCGAACCATTGTCACCATTGGCGGCAACAAACGCATTGCCTAGGTGTACTGCGGTACCCGGCACGAGCAATACGCGTGCCAAGACCAACTTTGAACCCTTCCCGGTTTTTCGGACGGTAAACGGTGTCTCAAAGTGAGCTTGCACTGGAATTGTTCTCCATCGCACAAAGTGCGGTAGATGTGAGCGAATGCAAATCTGTTTGATGTACGGTTGCGTGGATGAATGGGTGGCTCCATTCAGCGTGGTGTTCGGGATGCGGGTGACACACGTAGCGACGGTTCCATTGTGCTGCACTTCAAACACGCAACTGTGACGTTCTGAATGGACGATTTTTATAGATCGTTGAAACGACCGAAGACGGGAAGGGGGGGGGGGGGGGGGTGGTGGAGAGAGGTGTAGCAGCAGAATGGAAAATGGAATGAACGGGGCAAAAACTTTTCACTTTATCAGTGAACACACTCTGGTTTATAAAGCACTTCGCCCACAAGTGCATCGTGTTCTAGTCCGATGAAACGGGTCACATTTTCTCTAGGAAAAGGGGGGGTTTAGAGAGAAAAAGCCATGGAACAACTCGTGCTCTTGGCTATTAGGATAGAGGTGGTAAAGTGGGTATAGAACTCTATCGATAGAAACACACTCACATAGGGAAGCACCCACGCCTTTCATATCCATCGATCGAGAGCAGAGCTGACAGCGCGTCCGGCAACAACCGGTCGTCGATGTGACAGGCGAGCACCGAACAGTATATGCAGCGGAAAGATCCGGCAGCTACACAATGTACTCGCTTGCCGGCAATCGACAAAAACCCATCGGAGATCCGCCCGGTACGATACGGGGAAAGCGTTGCCACCGGGGTTGTGTGTACTTGAAAGAGCTGCAAAGCTAAAAAGTTGTCACGTTTTCATCGGCTCGCACCTCCAGGGCTGGGCGCACCGTTGGTTGCAGGCAGACAGTCAGGGAGGAATTTGCTGCAGCGTAATGCTTGCGTAGAAAGTTCTGAACCGTTCAATCACGCTAACCCTTCCCCCCCCCCTTCCCTTCTTCCCCTGCGCCCCTCATCTCACCAACGGATATCTCGTTCGCCTTGATCTCGGCCTTAATCTCGGGCTCGAGCTGTTGCATCTCGACGGTGTAGATTGGACAGAGGGGGTTGAGGGTGTCGGCGTCGGAATGGTTCTAATTTTAAGTTTTCCCAACTAGACCACACTTCCGACAAGGTTAATTTCACAGCAACAGCACGGTTGATATCGATCCGTATTGGCAACCCCTGCATCGGTGCATGGGAGGTAAAATGACAACTTTCGTGCAAGGGGTTCCTTCATCTAGGTCGAGCATGTCCAAACCGAAACACTGGAACTCGGAACTGGCAGCTACAGCAGGCCGATGCTGATTGGGGGATTTTTGGGATGGGGGAGGTTGAACTGGGGCGAAGGAAACGTTGGGATGATTTGTTGATTCCAGATGTTCTACGGTGAACTGACGGCGAATCAACACTGGCCAGAAACGACCCGATCGATACCGACCCAACCTCGTGTAATGGGAGTTGGGGTTTTTTTTTTCTTTTCCCCTCCATTAACCCCCCTTACCAACCCCCCTACTCAACACCCCTTTCCCCTACTGTTTGCCAGCATTTTACGACGGTTCGTTTGGCAACACTGTTCGACCCCGTGTTACCTGTCCGCCGCAGGATTTGCTAGGGGCTTTTGTTCCCCGCTTTGTTTGTTTGCACGCTACGTGTTGCGTTTTCGGATCGCTAAAGTTGCCAAGTTGCTGCCTTTTTCAAAAAAAAAAAACCAAACCCCCCTTTTTTCCCAAACGAAAGTGACACTATTTGGGGCGCATTCTCTCCCGGTTCAGACGTGTGCTCCAACAACAGTCACCATCGGCATCGGCAGAACCTCGCAGACAGAGCGTGCACTAACCTAGACGTTTCAGCAAGCGCTGGCTTCGTACCGAACCTTAAACTTGGCTAACGTTTAAAAATAACTTCTTTTTTGTTTTTTTTTTTTGTTTGGCTGCCCCTGTCATTGCAGTTCTAGCGTGCTCGCGTCTCTTCGCCTCGGGAACTCCAACTCCTGGTGCGGTTAACCGCTCGCTATCGGTTCATTATATTTCGCTAGATGAACTGACCGCATTTTCGTAATCCCATGCTGACCAACAAGCCGCACCAGGCGGAATGACGTCTGATTGAGGCGGGGTTTTTTTGGGGGGTTGGGGATTTTTTTTTCGTTCACCGAGCATGCCGGTGTTTTGGGTGAGGTATCTTGAATTACCTCACACTGTACAATCGGGAAAATACCCTTGAACAGGGGGGGGGGGGGGGGTGTTTCCTTAGGGGTGCTATTTTTGGTGTACGCAAATTGTGAAACCCCGAAGGGACCGAACTACTTTGCCTAAGCAGCGGAGAACATGACCAGCATTAACAAAATGTAGATGAGCTATGGCGGCGATAAAAGTGGACCGAATGCTCACGCAAACCCCCGCTGGAACGGCATGTTTCGCTCATGGAATGTGGCCTGTAGTGCCTGTCGGTTTCGGAAACTGTACTTCAATAAAAATAAATTCATAAAACACACACACACTATTACACTAATCGACCTTGGACAATAAAATTCGGGTGGACAACTCTTCTGGGCGGGGATGCCTCAGAACGGTACCGAAAATAGAACGCGCGCTGCACATAAAAAAAACCCGATATGAGTTATGACAGGTGTTTGCGTTAATGGGTACGAGCTTTTTGCGTGTTTTAACTGTGTGTTTCTTGCCTTCGCTTTGCTGTATTTGATTTGCTTCGTTCGTGTGTGTGTTACATCGCGCGAACGCTAACGTTATACAATCGCCATCTTGCTTATCTCGTTTCGTCTTTTGTGTACCCCGCTCCCTCATTGCAGAAGCACACCGGGCGCTCGAGCTGCTGGAGGACTACCATTCCCGTCTGTCGACACCGCAGGACCGCGCCCTACGCAGCGCCATCGAACGCGTCATCCGGATATTCAAATCGCGCCTCTTCCAGGCCCTGCTGGGTAAGTGTGTTTCTTGCGCCCCACAGGCGATTCTCCAAAAAAAAAACCCTCCCCGCACCAAGGACGGTCTCGGTCTCACATTGCTTGCCAAACTGCTCCGTTTTGATCGAATCGTCGCTGGCAAATCGTGGTATGAACCGCAACCGTGGCCGAGTTGCGCTCGTCTAGGTAGAAGCGTTTCTGCTGATATAACAATCAGCTATTTATAGCACACAATTAGCAAGATGAAGCTTATGCAAGCGCAAACGCTGCTGCTACGAAGCTGTTCAATGAAGGTTGCAGCACAATCAGTCTCCCTCCCCCTCCCCCTCCAACCCCACACACACACACACACACACAACGTCTCGCTTTCCCCAAAATCCAATGCCACGACGGCGTGGCTGTCAGATGCGAAACCAGAAGTCGAACCGCCCCGGCATCCACTGCAAAAAAAAACTGGACGTGTGAAGCAGCAGACCACCACCGACCACCGAGTGCATCGCCCCGGTCAAGCAATTGAGGCCACCCGGCCCCATCCCGGCCCCCGGTACGGTCTCTCCTTCATTTGCGTCACATTAAAAATAAAACCCCCGGAATGTTGCTCCAATTTCTCCGACATTTTAGCGTCCGGCTTTTCTATTAGACAACGCACACACACACACATGTACATCGGTCGTCCATTTCCCGTGCCTTATCGGTGGGGGGGGGGGGGAGGTGGAAAATGGATTCGAAGCAAGCAGAAAAGTGTGGCTTGGCAGTATCATCGGCTTCGAAACGATGCTTTCACTCATTGCAGCTCCAACCAACGAAATGAGATGCAAAAGAAGATGACTGGCTGGATGGAGGAAGGACCAGGCCAGGGGAAGGAGCGGGAGGGGGGGGTGCCATTGCTAGGCATCGATTGTCATGGTTTCCTCTTTTTTTCCGGATCTTTTGGCTTGTTTTTCTTTTGCTAAAACCGTCATATCGATGTTCGGGGGTTGTTGAGTCGTCTTTGCCAACGAGGGAAGATCATTTTCTTCGAAGGCACCCATTTGACGACGCCATCCGGTCATGTGTTTCGATCGATTTTTCAACATTTTTGGGATGCTTCTTTTTCTTTTTTCCTTGTTTTTTTTATTTGGTGAGCTAAAACCGGAAGACTACTGCTCGGAAAGGATGAAGTAGTAGTGCAAACAAAAAAAAAAGAAAATTGGGAAAATCAAGTCGAGTCTGACTTGATTTTCTTTTATTTATTTTTTTCGTGGAGAAAAACTTTGCAAACAGCACGGTGCACAGTACGGTCGGAATCTTTCGCTCCTTCGAATCCTTCGAATCCATTTCCCATTTGCAATACGCCCAAAGCAACACAGAACAGACAAACCGCGGAGTTGTAAAACTTTGCCGGAATGAAAGAATGTTTAGCTTCTCGTCGGTGGAACAAGAAAAAAAAGGTGAAAAGCGAAGCGAAACAAATACTTCGCTAGCTATATAAAAATGGTCGCTGGAGGAAGAAAAAACGACACCCCGAGAAGGTCAATCGGACGCCGGTTTGTCTGTGATGATGTAGTGCTGTATTACCCCCCGACCGGAAGGGAAGATGATTTTACATTTCTCCACCAATGATGGAACGACATCGATCCATCAACCGAACACAGCCCCACTCGCACCAAGCATTACAAGCATTTTCATTTTTCCCTTTTTCTCACCCCGCTCCAATCGCAGATATACAAGAGTTTTACGAGCTGACGCTACTGGACGAATCCAAAACCGTACAGCAGAAGACCGCCGAAACGCTGCTGATTGCTAGCAAATGGGAACAGGATAATGCCATCAAGGCGAACGAAGTAAGTATGGGGTGGGGTTTTGGGGCGTGTGTGGGCGCGGGAAAAAAAGGGAATCCTTACACATGAAATCGGATCCATTGGGTTTTGGTTTAGTTTGTTTCGTCCTCCCTCCCGATGGATCCTTTTTTTGTTGTGTGTGCCTGTAATGGTTCGTTTTTAATTCACACACACAATTACACACACGGCACGGGCGAAAAGCTCGCACTGCTGCTTCGAATTACCGGGTAAGTTTTAATCAGCACATTACGCCCACCACCCACCCATCCACGCGGCCACGGAAGCAATTGTTATAAAATTAGAACGTAACAGCATCAGGTACCATCGGCTGTTGGAACCTCCGAGCCGTTTGTTGGGCACGGGCAAAATGGTTGGGTGCGGACACGAGTGTGGCTTGCAATTTTGCTGCAGATACACACAGCAGCACCCAGCATTTTTCAACTAAACCATGCACACGGAAGAAAACGCGTGTGCGCGTTTGTGGGGTGTCTTTTACCGGTCATTATTTAAAGCTGTGTTTTGCTGCAAATTAATAACAAGCTCATATGTCTGTCTGCTTGCCACCAAAACGGCCCCCCCCCCCCCCACCCTCCCCTCCCACCCACCCGTTGATCACCCGTTGGGCCCTGGTATTTTTGGGTTGTGTCCTATCGGCAAACAATCCCTGCTAGTGTGGCCACCGGTAACGAGCGCTGCACGCTAAGGGTTGCTTCGTGTCCAAGAAACAAATCTGACCAGGGGTCGGCAAGCATTTTTTTAATCGTTTTTTTTTAATTATTAACGTTGCAATTAAAAGTTTTATCCTTAGCCTAATATAATTATTGCAAAATTTGGGAAATTTAAGTACTTATAAAATAAATTTAAACATTAAGCAACATATAATTATTTATGTATACACAATTAAATTACAGGCGTAATACGCGGTTTTTGGAAATTTGACAGATCAGTTTTAGCACAAAATCTAAGTCAAAAAGGTTCGAAAATATCTTCCTTCTTCATATTAAGTGTTTGTTTTTATTTGATTATAATGTATTTTATCGCAAAGTCGCATAATTTGTTGATTAAATAAAGTCTACCAAGAAAAAAGTCGACTCTGTGACTTTGAAGTATAAACAAAATTGCACCATAATTCGACTTACGATTTCGAAATTCGAGATACGTGGATTTTTACCGGGTTATAGCAGTCTGATATAATAGCGTATCTCGGGGACTGCCTGTATATACAATTTTCATATATACTACTAAGTACCAGGCGCCCCCATATTCCTATACAGTTGTTTCCCCGAGTTAAGCGAATTCGAGATAAGCGAATCTTAAAATGTTGACAGTTTGTGTAATTTTGTATTTAAATATTCCCAAAAACACGTTACATTTTAATTGTTATAAATATACATGTACATATAAATTTAAAGTTACGTTACATTTTAAATGTTATAAATATACATTTTCATAGAAATTTATTCTAATTGTTGAAACAAACGTGGTAATAACAATTATCTATGTGCTTCCTAGCGTGAAAAACAGAAATCGATGTCTTTTCGTGTAACTCATTAAAGGACTGTATAAATGTGTTGCATTATTTTCAATCAAGTATAAAAAAAGAGTTTTAAAATAAAAACGATTATGATCAGTTTGGAACTTTTCACTGCATCCAGCTGCACATCCCCTTTAATTTAATAATTACTTCCCCGAATTTCAACTGCGTTTGCCAACCGGTGTGCTGCAGCAGGAATGTGTAAACAATTTTTGTTGTTGTGTATTTTAATTGAAAGTCAATAACATCGACAACGGGACGTTGTACATCAAAGTGAGTGGCGTTTGAAATGTTACGGTTTTCTCCCCACGGCATCCTTTAATCGGCTGAGTACACACTTGATAAAGTAAGCTTTCGCAGTTCTGAGTGGGAAATGTTTACCCATCAATGCGAATTTGTATTCTAGATGTTAAGAACTAGTATCTCAGGCAGTCAACAATCAATCTTACAATCATAAAGTATTATTGGATACGCTTTTGTTAGATGTAGTGTTGGGTAATTCAGATTCATGAGTTAATTAAAACACCACCAAAAACAATAATTTATTAAATCACCTTGACATTTCTGTAAGGGCAACATAAAGTTACGGCCAGTAGAATAAAATTCAGTCCGATTAGGTTTATGAATGCTAGCATTGCTAATAACAACTTCATCTGTATAAAACTTCTTATTTTAGAGGCGATAATCATAAAAAAGACGCCAAAATTATGTTTCCGAAGAGATTAATGAATCTCGAGGATACATAAGTCTCAGAGGGTTCATAAATCTCAAGGATTCATGTATATTTTGAGAATCGACTCATGATTTGAATGACTCCTCGTTAAAGATTCATATGAATGAATCAATCAATGCAATGAATCAAAAATGAATGAAGCACAACAGATGATATTAAAGCTACAATATCTCTTCTTTAAATCTAATAAAAAAACACAATTTAATTATCTGTTTTGTTATAACTATCAAAACACTATAGCAATCATCAATTCCTTCTTAGTAAGTTTCCTTGGTTTACCCAACTACAATCATTAGCTTTAGTTAAAACACGATTTCAAAGGTAATAGCTTCTCTAGTTGCATATCCTAACAAGATTACACAACTCCCACCAGTGGTTGAATATTTTAACAGCAAAGCAACTGACAAAAAAAAAACGCTCACACTAACAGTTAAGTAATTGGATTAGTGATGGGATTGCACGTTGCAAATTATTTCAGATCTCGGGTTGCAGAACCGGGAGCATTACGGACAATGGCTGTCGCTCGTTGCAGTTTTTAAATTAAATTAATCAACGTACGGCAGCATGCCGGCAAACCGGTTGCAATTCCTAGAATACTGTGAATAGTCTGATTGGGCGAAGCGACAACAACAACACAAAACCAGCTCGATGTGACAAGGCGGTGTGTCACCTGGCAGTGGTTTCGTTGCTTTTTTTAAAATGGAATTCTATAAAATTTCTTTAGAAATAGAACTACCCATGTACCTTGTTGCAGTGGCTTTTTTTCCTGTAAAATATACAATGATTGGGAAAACTTGTATGAATTAGGAAAATTCTCGGACGTAATGTGTATTAATTCGGTTAAAAATCGAAACAATCCTCAAGAGCCCCCAGCTTGCCAACCCCTGCAATCCAACGATCGTTCGCTAGGGGCACACACACCCGGTATTGAAGGCACCTCGCATGTCCGCAACGCACGCAAATGCCATGTGTCTGTGGGAGGCATTTTATGATAACCCCCCCCCCCCCCTCCCCCCTCCCTTCACCCCTCACCGCCCGCGGGTAAAAGGTGTGGTAACGGAATCGGATTTTTTTTTGCAAATCGGTGTGAAATATGAGCACATTTGGCCAGCACATGCGGCACGCCGGCTTCAAACCGGCCCCGCTTCTGGTCGGCGAGGATCGTAAACACACACACACACAGACACACAAAACGGACCGTCCGCTTGATGCTGAAGATGGACGGCCGCGGCCCAGTACCGCCGTATCAATCCCGAATCGGCCGAATATCGTCGTTGGTAGCCGAAGGTTATATTAAGCGGTGTAGAATAATAGTGGCAACTGAATAGATGACACCGTGGATGATGCTCCCATCCCATCTCACCGGGCGCTCGGGGCGCATCAGGGGGGGAGGGGAGTGGCGGGGGGTGAGGGGTTTCCCTTTTGGCCATAGCGCCTGTCAGTGAAGGTTTACGATCCCGCGATACACTCTCCCAGGCGCACACGTATCGTGTTGATTTCTTTTCCCCCCCACCATTACCGAACCCCCCGCCCTCCTCGTCCTTCCCATATCCAATGCTCTTAAAATGAGCTTCCCATAGGCAGCTGCCACTCTCTCGCCGCACAACTACGTGCCACGCTTCCCTTTACGCCCTGCGGGAGGGGTGCGTTTAGCAACCGTAACTTAATTTCGGACGCAAAGGAAATCCCACACACACACACACATTCGCTCTTTTCTCTTACCGAGGGAGTGTGGGAGGGGGGGGGGGGAGGGGGTGTACCTTTTTCACGGTTTTCGCCCATCCACCCTGCCGTCCACTGGGTATCATGCACGAGTGTTTTTGCCCCATTTCGATCGGCTCGGCTCCCCGGCGTCGGTAGCGTCGTCCCCGGGACACACTGTACCGGTGCGCCCCCTGGCGGACGCCAACACTCGAGGGGTTTTTGCGACTCTCCGCGCCACTCTGGGCGGGACACGGGACTAGTTGAGATTGATTTGTTTTGGACCGCGGACGCGTGTGTTGTCGGATTTTTATTTTGGCCGTTTGTTTGTTTTGTTTGTTTTGTTTGTTTGTTTGTTGTTATTTGTTTCTCTCCGTATTTATTTCGACCTTTGTTTGTTTGCTCGAGCGATAGCGTTACTATTGTTTGTTCACGTCGCTGTTGTTCTTGGTTGGTTTGGTGCCGAATTTTCACCCCCGTTGTGCACCTGTGGCGCCTGTAGGCCACTTCGGTTGTCGATCGGAATCGATCGTGTTTGGTGACCACTGTAACCTAATCTATCGAACTAATATCCTGGCGTGATATCGCAGTGTCCCGCATGTATTAGTCTTGTGCATTCAAAACCTCAACATAATACGCGTGCTGAGAGGGAAGAAAAGGGGGTTGGGGATGGGGGAACGACCCCCAACATGGTGGGTTTTGTAACATAGGCGAAGATCGTGAGTTCTCGCTTCTCGCCTCTCAAGGCTAGTTTTATTTTTATTTTATTAATCTCATAAAGTTCCCCTACGCTACAACGCTAGGTGGGCGATTTTTCCACGTGGTTTTTGGGTTGGGAGTGGGGAAATCTTCTGGTGAAGACATGGAAAGTTGAGAGGTCACCTAGATGGACGTCGCAATATGCGTGAGATTGTTGGAGAGTTCTAACACAACATCAGCGTGCGTGAAGTGCTAGGAAGTGGAGGAAGTTCTGATACAGACAGTTGTTAGAAGTTGAAGTTTTTGAAGCGTCCTGAGGATCTTTGCATCTCTCGAAGTGAGATTTGACGTGGAAAGTTCTGTGGTCCGTGATACCTAGGGTATTCTACTTACTGCATGACGCCACTATCAACCATTCTCAATTTTCTCTATCAAGTCAACTCCAGCCACCAGACTACGGTGAAAGTGAAAGTTTCCTGATATCTCGTCGATAATTGTGCAAGAATTTGGGTGTTTTTGTGGTAATCTTCCGAAGGAACGGAGTATGTCAGTAGTGTTGTACATTTAGCCATCAAGGCTCTCCATCCGAACATGATTGACTGGGTTTCGATCGTACGCCACTCGCGGCACCGGATATCGTCCTACGTGTCGCCCCGGCGCCGTACGGACAAACCGAGTGATCGTTACACGGTTTGCACCGACTCCATACCGTTGCCGCACCATGCCGCCAAATCGAGAGCGAGTGTACGTACGTCCACATGCTCTAAATCTCCAACAAAAAAAACCAAGAAACAAAAAATAAAAACGAACTCCAAACAGCCAATCTCACCCGCTGTTCGCATCTCTTCCCGCAGGCAAACCGCATCAAGCAGCAGGAACAGGAGCAGCAACAGTTGCAGCAACAGCAGCAGACACCGCCACAGCTTCTGCTCCAGCAGGAGGTGGATAAGCAGCCGATCATCGAGCTACCGTCGCCCCGGCTGACGACAACCAAAGTGAGTCGTTAGCGCCCTTCCAAACTCTGCTTCCGTATTGCGTGTGTCTTGCATGCCTGTCTTTCTTGTGTGCTTGTTGGCTGTGTTACGTTCAGGGTCTGAGGAGATCCGTTTTGCGATCTGCATGTAGAATGCATTTCACTCTTCCTTTTCGGTTTACGGTTTGAAATCGTGGCGGAATACCTGCATTCCTAAATCGAACGAACCTGTTTCGTTTTGTAGGCTAGATGACACGAAATGAAATATGAGATAGAGGGTGCAACACGTTCGTTTTCAATTATGTCGCACGGTTAGATATAAAAGATGTAATTCCGCTCACGTCCATTACGATTCCTTTAGATGTGTTTCGTTGTTTTAGAGTAGTTTAGTACATTCAAGAATAGAGGACACTAGAATATGTGATGAAGGAATGAACAATTTCAGAATTAGACGACATATACTTAGCTCTTAGTGTGTAGCATTATTCGCAGCCGGCTCGACGCCCATGTTGCCCATTTGCTGTAGTAAACTGCATGAACTCCGTATGCCACAAACTTAATAGTGTGTTTGTTTTTGTATGTGTGTGTGTTTTTTTTTTCATTTGTTTGCGTAACCGTCTGTGTTTGATCATGATTTGTTTATTGCTCGACCAACATCCTGATGCTGTAAATCTCTCAACAACCAAAAAAAAAACTCCCCCAAGAGCATTCTTCTGCTTTTTGAACATACGATAACCAGCTTTTCCAAGTAAGTACAACACCCCTGCGCCAACAATCGTTACTAGCCGGCAGGGATGCTGCAAATATACAAATGAAAAATATAATTCTAGCCGCCCTGCACAATGGGCGCTGGGTTGAGGGGGAATGGTTAAACAAAGAGTTAGTGGTAATGTTCTATCAACCGAGGCTGCAAACTTGGGCTTTCCTTTATTTTTCGTCTACAATCAACAGCGCGAACCGTTTGAATGAGATATCAAACAACTCTCTTACCTCTTGATACATCGCCTTGAGGCAAGTGCAGGAAACTGTAGTATCTGCCTTTCACATGACGTAAGCAGCGGGCAACAAAAAGGCGCAAGCCTGAAAAACAAAGCGAAGCAACAAAATAATTCAAAGAAATTACTCTTCCTGTCAGTTTTTGCCTGGGCAAAAGAATGGGTTAGAAGTCAAAGACGGGGGGAAAAAAAGAGTCTTGCAAGAAGCAACATTTCAGCCAAAGATAAAAGAACGCAACAACGTTTATAATTCATCTTCAAAAAGTTTCGGACAGCCTGCTCACACACACAGAAGAAAAGGAATAAGAAAGGCAATGCCAAAGTCGACCGGTACGCGGGGCACGGGGTAATGCAATCGAAACAATGTTTAAAAATGTTTCATTATTTACAAAACAACAACAACAATCAAACACACATACACATATCAAATTGCTACCCTTGCTGCTCCGACCGACGTACACGCATTTACGAGCGATTAAAGCTGTGTAGCGTGTGAGTAACAATAAAGACGCCCACCAAAAATAACATAACAGCAACACACACAAAAAAACGCCCTGGCAAAGTGTGCTAAACTGAGCAAAGCCCTCATTTCTGCGATCTAATCAAATATATAAACCATTCCCGAAACCCACCCACATGCGAACGCGCGCACTTGATGAAGAATTGGACATCTTGGTGCAGGGTTCGCAAAACTATGTTTTATGTGTTTGGGTTGTATTCTACATTTTTTTATTACTTGTTTAAATTATTATTTGATGTTAACGATTAGTATAGACAGCGATCTTCAATCATTGCTTAATCTGTTGCTATTATTAGGGTAAAATTTCTCAACAAATTATCATACATGCACTATACTTTAAATAAATATCTAATTCTAGAGAATTCCGGTCGAATTATTCTGAATGAAAAGTTTAGTTGGTTTCGACTTCTCAAAAGATTTTCTGTCTGAAGACATAAAAAAACAGTCAACCTCCTAATAACGAATACGACAAGTATTTTATGAGCAAATTGGGGCCCTTGACCTTTTTGATTTTGCTGCTGCACGGTGACTAAATCGAAACATTGAAGCAACTATGACTTGGTATGGAATGTTTTCAAGCTGCTTAGAACAATACCAACTGTTAATGAACATGCGATATTGATCAAGTTTTAAGTACTGAGACATGAAAGCAATACCACCGAAGCGCCTCCCATGGAACTCATAGTAGATTACCTGAAGATGACGCTCCTCTGAATGTTAAGCTGAATGAATCTGAATCTCTATTCCAAAGAAGCATAAATCCTCTAAGATCCATGAATCAACCAAGATTAATGGCCTGCACGAAGCCTGTCCGCCATTTCGCTCTTCAAGTTCCAGGATCTTCAAGATCCATTTAACGTGTCTCGAAGGCTCCAAAGGCTTATGAATATTTTAAGAATCGATTCTTGATTTAAATATGTCAGCAAACATCATCCAATAACGTGAATGAGATCCAAACACCATTTCTCATTTATTTATCAAATAACAAATCAATACGGAATAACATATTTAGGAAGGCCATGATGCAATTTTCATTTCAACAGGTAATTAAACAACTTACGTTAACTAATTTTTGAGCATTATTTTGACAAGTAATGAAGCACGTCACTCTTTATATAAATTCTATAGAAATGAACGAATGAAACTCAGCGTAAGTGAGTTGACTGTATATTCAATTCTAGACAACTCAAAAGAATCTCAAAAGACTTTCCTGCAGTGAACATTGAATATTTTCTAAGCTGTTCTTATATTTTTATTATCAACTGCTCTAAGCAGGTTTTTCTTGAGCGGAATTGCAAATTTAAATAATCATTTCTGCAACAATGGCAACCGATCATCCAGTTCTTTTAACGCGAAAAACTGTGCATGGAGCTCTTACTAATTGGAAGATGAAGTATAGTGCCAAGATATTCCTTAGTAATATATTTATTTCTGAGATTTCGTTTGATTTTTTGAGATTTCTTCAGTTATTCATTATTTTCATTTTTCTATTTCTTCAAACCACTTTAGTAACTTATCTTTTTTTTCACCGATGGTTACCAGTGTTGGCAAATTATTTTATGATACTTTGGAGACAGCGGCGGATCAAACGGTAGGCGGAGTAGGCGGTCGCCTAGGGCCTCGCCGTGTTGGGGGCCCCAATAAATTTGTGCCTATTGTTTGATTTTTGAAAATTTTAAAACAAAGTTAAATTATAGCAAAAAAAAATTAATTTACAAGGTAGAAAATTGATCAAAAATATCTTCCTTGGTTATATAAAACATTTGTTTCTATGTGATAAATTAAATGCAGAGAAGAATATCGACTTTGTGACTTTAAAGTAAAAACGAAATTGCACCAGGACCAGGACACTAATTTTCCCGTTGGTCGAGAAAAATTTCTTCGAAAACTACCTGTTTCCGAATGTATAATACCAGGAGAGCATCCACGGAAGAGGTAGCACCTAGTACAGCAATTTTGGTAGAAAACCGCCGAAAGGTATGCAATATTTAAACACTAACTTTCCCGTTGGTCGTGAAAAATTTCTTCGAAAATTACCAGTTTCCGAATTTAAAGTACCAGGAGAGCATGCACGGAAGAGGTAGCTCCTGGTACTGCGCCGTAAGGTATGCAATGTTTATACACTAACTTTGCAACCAACTTGCAACGCAATGCGCCGTAAGGTATGCAATGTTTATACACTAACCTTGCAACCAACTTGCAACGCAATGCGCCGTAAGGTATGCAATGTTTATACACTAACCTTGCAACCAACTTGCAATGCAAGTTAGGTGCAAGCAAGAAACGCAAGTTGAGCGCCATCTTGCTGCAAGTTTCTTGCATGCACCAAACTTGCATTGCAAGTTGGTTGCAAGGTTAGTGTATAAACATTGCATACCTTACGGCGCAGTACCAAGAGCTACCTCTTCCGTGCATGCTCTCCTGGTACTTTAAATTCGGAAACTGGTAATTTTCGAAGAAATTTTTCACGACCAACGGGAAAGTTAGTGTTTAAACATTGCATACCTTTCGGCGGTTTTCGACCAAAATTGCTGTACTAGGTGCTACCTCTTCCGTGGATGCTCTCCTGGTATCGGCAATCTGAAAACAGCTGGTTTTGTATGGAATTTCGTACCAGCTAATGGCGATCCAAGTAGTGGCGTTATCGTTCTCCTTAGCGCATACAAACGTTTATATATAGAGACTAGCTTACTAGGCCCGTTTACAGGGCTACGCAACAGAACTCTGAGATGTACGCAAGGGAGCTTTCGTTCCGAGACTTTGCTGGTGTTGTTACATCATGTTTGAAGTACATCTCCCTAACACCGATAATGCCGTAGCAAAATTATGGGAACCCCTTGAAAAATTCCGCCCTGGGCCTCCAAGGGGATTGATCCTCCACTGTTTGGAGAGAAAGAAACAAACGTTATAAAAAACAACACAGTGAAGGGGATGAAAAGCGGGTCATTTGCCGATCCCTGGAACAAATACGACTTTAATAATAAAAAAAATACTGTAGCAGATAGAATGACACGAGAAAAAAATGAATGATGGAATGTACGGGAAAAATCACCAAGCCCGAGTTTATACGTATCATAATGGAAACTTTTCTCATTCGTGCTTTGTTCTTCCTTCAACTCGCGGCTGTTTTGCTTACCCCACTAGCACTAGATTGATAAGTGTGCGCAGCTTTTTTTTGTGTTTCCCAAGTTGTTCATCACTCCTGCTAATCTCTTTCTTGTTTCTTAATTTTCCATCTCGTTTATTCCATTTGTTCGTGGGTGGGGACCGCTTGTTTTTTTGGTAGAGCTGCAGAACTTTTATTTTGTTTGTTTTTTAATAACTTTATACCCTGCCCCCATATCGTTTTGTTTCGTTTTGTTCCTCCCAGTGCTTAGGTGGTCGTTTATAATTCTCTTATGATTTCTAACTGCGTTCAGCTTTGTTTGTTTTTTGTTCTTCCGCGTTGGTTCTAATCGTTTGCGCTCATGTATACAGTTAATGCACCGGGGGAAAACTCTTGTTTCGATGCTTTGTTTCGTCCTTTTCGTGCAGAATTGCAGTTTGCCGTACGTTTGCGTGTACATTTTATAGTTTTTACCATGCAGTGGCACACAATGTATTATACCGGCAGCAGTTGGTCCGAGTTGGTCCATTCTCGTACCACGAAAACAAATATAATCCTCAGTGCTAACACGTCGTAGCGTACGAGTTAACCATCCTTGCCCCATACCAATTGGTGTACAATTGTACAGTTTTCAGCGTTTGTTTTATAATTCTCTCGCGCAAAATTTAATAGCTGATTCGAAAAAAAAAGGAAACGGAGCACTAAGCAGCACTCCGTCCGTATCGCTTTTTGGCAGACGGGTGTTCAAGCTGGTGTGGTACGGTCTGCGTGATGCGGTACCAGGTCCCGAAACTGATTGTTTACTGTTCTTCAAGCACTGAAGAACAAGCAAGAAAACACGAGCAGCGTGCGAAATCTTCGCGCGGAAAAAACGTCAGGTCAGAGTTTCATCTTCCACAGTTATAGACAACCGGACCCATTGAGGTTGCGCACGAAGGAATCAGACGCCGGGGTGGAAATGACAACAGGAAGGTGCGAGAAGAATTAAATTGAAATGTTCCAACGATTCATCTATTCGTGGAATTGGTTTGAAAAATTGGGGCCCATGTCTGTTGGCCGGATACTGCATATGAAATTCAACACCCCGAACAACCGGTGGCCACCAGCAGTAGGCGGTTTGTTTGGTTTATTTTGGCGATATCGACACCACCCGCAGCCGGTTGGCAACGGAACGAATTTCATGGATGCTTTTGGCACAATTGTCTTACGGAAAAGATGCTGAAGATAGTGCTCAAACACATCTTCACGAAAAATTAACTCACCATTTTTCACTACACTACCCTTAATGCATTAATGGAATCTTAGCGGTCTGATCTAGAGTGGGAAGTAAAACATCGTTTGCATGGACTACTAAATGGAAAAAAGGCACATATCCATCAACTCTGAAACAAGCGATTCATTCATACCAGACCTTAGCTGCAGCTTGACCGCGTCTCGTGGTCTATCTAGGCATTGGAATGCCGCTTACGGATAGCCTTGCTATAATCTACGACATTCCTCGTGCATGTCGAACATTGCAAACCAACAAAAACACGTTGATAGTCGGTGGAATAGATAAGCGTAAGGTCGCACTTCAATGAAGGTCGAGTGACGCACTGTTACTGACATAAGTGTGCTGTACAATGACATTATTCTGCATCGATTTAACGATATTTCTTTTTGAAACTACTAGCTGTTTCGTTGGTACAACAGTGCTAAACCAAATATGAAAGAGTTAAAGTATAAATATTCTTTTCCAAAATATTTAACTTCGTTGTTCAGAATAGACAACATAGAATTTCAACGATGTTTTGTAGCTATCCCACTATGCACAGCCAAAATTTAACAACGTTATCATTCTATTAGCAAAAGTCACTACCAGACACATTAAGGCAATTGCTTTCAAGGTTATGCTTAACTTTACAAACTAAAATCACTTGTTTTTTGACCGTCTTGGGCGATCTGACTTATTTGAAGTCTTCTCCTATCATGAGAAAGACCAGAGTGCCTGGTAGTAATTTTGTCCTGGCCACCACATCACAGAACTCCGTGATAGTAGACATCACCGTCAAGTGCATGCAGAACCTAAAGATAAAGATCGAAGACAAAGTGATCTCTGCGGGCCTCCCGAATTCTCCAAACAGTGAAGATGTTCCTGACTAAGATGGACATTGTTTTATGAAAGTGTTTGTCAGGACCAATCGCATTTGACCAGCAGACAATCGCCCAAAAGGAGCGACTTCTTAAATTCAGGACATCCAACTCCCAAAGCTAACCATACAAATCCACACACGGTTTGGAGATTTGAGTATTTCGAACCGAAGAAGTTTTACAAACTAAAATCTCTTGGTATTTGCCCGTCTTGGGCGATATGGCTTCTTTGAAGTCTTCTCCTATCATGAGAAAGGCCAGAGTGCCTGGTAGTAATCTTGTCCTGGCCACCACATCACAGAACTCCGTGATAGTAGACATCACCGTCAAGTGCATGCAGAACCTAAAGATAAAGATCGAAGACAAAGTGATCTCTGCGGGCCTCCCGAATTCTCCAAACAGTGAAGATGTTCCTGACTAAGATGGACATTGTTTTATGAAAGTGTTTGTCAGGACCAATCGCATTTGACCAGCAGACAATCGCCCAGAAGGAGCGACTTCTTAAATTCAGGACATCCAACTCCCAAAGCTAACCAAACAAATTCCCAAACGGCTTGGTGATTTGAAGATCTCCTACCCAATAATTGATCTTTTTAGGGCGTACGATAGCTTTGGTTAAGATCTGCATGCTGCAATTATTCCAAATTCCAAGTAATGAACCTTTAAATATCTGGAAGTGATACGTTCTAGCTATAGCTGTGGTTGTCAACATAAACACGTAACGCGTATAATGCAATGTACTCTTAATACTTGGTAGACGAAATTTCTGATGGTCTCATTGGCACAAACTACCTGCTGGTAATTGTCAGATGATTCAAAGAGTTGTAAACCTCATCAGCCAATTCAATGTGAATTGCTCTATATTGAGTCACGCAGTCATGTGTATATGCTACCGCTTCAATAAAACACTAGTCTGATGGGTCGTAAATGCCGCAGGGAATTACCTTACAAGCGCAATCCGCAAGGTTATGCGGCAACAGTGCCACTAACCGGTTTGCTCCGGTCCGTTCCCGCATACGGTAGCGAAAATCAATAAAGGTTGATTATGTTTTAAACCGAATAAAACGAAGATGAGAATGAAAATCACGGAAACGGTTACAACCGAATCTTCGGCATGGATTGCAGCATCTCGATTGTTAACGGAGCTGGATCTCCAGCACTCGAGTGACTGCGGCGGTGAGCGGGTATTCGTCACGCTGCTTGTCGCCAGTATGCGACATTTTACGACTCATGTTTTACCATCGCTCGTTACCGCCCGATGAAGGTTTGTGACCTAACCGATGCACCAACTCAATTGCATGCGACTGCCGCCGTCCGCCCGGTAAGACGCTGCACTTATCTGCAGCTGCTTGCGCTACAGTCTTCGCTAGCCGGAGCCGCGAGTTTTATGAAGATTTTACGAGCATATCTAAATTTTACTGCCCGCCCGGAAGCTCGTCTCGTCGATCGGTTTTCCGTTGAGCGGGAAGGTTATTGGGACGCATTGGTGAACGATCATGGCCACGGTTCATGTCAGGGCGTGCACACACATCTGGAAGCACTCGGCACATGGGACCGACCCGTTCGTTCAGCGTTGTCGATGCATTTCGCCGTTGGGCTATAAAAAAAAACAAGACCAAACGTTGTAAATGTTCACAATGATGTGCAAATCAAATTCCCCGAGAGCCGTAAATGAAGGGTTTGTTCGACAGGGGGGTTTTGTGTTATTTTCCTCTCGATCTCCCATTCGCACAGATGTCCGCAGCGATGTTTACACAAATGGGCAAAAATCAATCAAAATCGTCGCGCTGCTTGAGAAGCGACTTAGAGAACGGAAGCCGCCTATATTTAACTGCCGATTGAGAGTGGTTTATATGTTATTTTGTATTGGATGCGAGTGCGTTGCACTCGTTGTCTGGGTTATTGCTTTGATGTGTGTTTGATGCTAGCGTAAACTTCAAAGCATTGAGTCTCCCGGAGTAATCTTGTTGGGGACGATCAAAGCAGTGTTTAGAAGTAGCTCTTTCGTCGCAGACTCAGACACAGACATTGTTTCTGGCCGGAAATGGAATAAGAGACTAAACAAAAACATTGCTTACCGATTTTTACTGAGGATGTCCAAAGCATGCCCAATATCTCATTTGATCTTTCAAACCAATGCTTGCTAGTAAAACAGGCTCGTAATCGGGAAGATGACAGATTTGCTCACATTTAGATAAGGTAGAGGTCATCCAATGTCCACTAGTCACCTAAAGGTCGAGCTGATTGCTTTTACATAGTTGCACTTGATGTGCATCGTAGGTACTTGGAGGCAAGCGCTTGTTAATAATGACAAGTCATCAACTACCATGCACACGGACATCTTGCTAGCTACTCTGTATAGACTGCTCAAAATCCTTGGATATTCAAGGCATCTTATGCGAGGTTGAATTTCCAACATTTCATAACTTCTTAAGCTTATCTTCTAGTAAAGTTAAAATAACTGGTAGTCATCTCCACACTGGGAGACTCTTAATGTCTGGTCGATATCCTGCCATAGGACAGGTACCATGACGGTTCAACCGTTCTCGTGAACACACGCATTGCTTGCCTTGACCTGCCTTAAGCACATGCGTGTTGTCAAGGTCAGGAAGATGCGTGTTGTACGGCAGACAGAGCAGACCGGTGTTTTACAAAATGACAACCCGATGGTTGATCATAATCGATCGTTCCAGGTCGTACAACAGGTAGCAATCGACCCTGTGGCAATGTCTGCCGGAGCGAGATCACTGATCTTCTTGTCTGCTGCGTACATTGTTCACGCTACCCGTACGATTGCTCGATTGTTTTGTTGCGAGAAGGTTTTACGTGCATCGCGTCATTGATTCAGTGTGCTGACCCTTCGCGTATGTGTTAAGCAGCAGGACGCGAAGAGTTTTTTTTTTTTGTCATCAGAAAAGGCAAAGGGAAAGTTCGTTCGCCGTGTGAACGATTGGCACCTGTGTAATAAGGTTTGATTGATTGGTGAGGCAGATTTACGACTTTCGCGGATACGTGCGGTTTATGATCGTCCGTATAATACGTTGGGTCATTTAAAAAACCCTTTTTGCGGTGCGTGATGTGATGCTGCTTACATTTTAGCAATTTACCCACTGCCAGCCAACAAGTCAGTGGCATGGTGTTGTGACTTCGTCTATGTCCATCACCGGGTACCTTCTTCGCACGTTCGCCACCGTGTCGTTCACGTAATCACCCAGTCGCAGTTGTATCGAGGGCCGCCCTATCCCTTGAACGCAAATGTGGGTAAAACGTGACTCTGTCGCTGGTCATGTGTAACCTTTACCGCGCATGCTGGTACGGTTGTGTGTGGCACTTGCGGCTATATTGTGAAATGAGAGTAAAAATTATCACTTTATGCTGCAGTGAAGGAACAGACTGTCTACCTACCTGCAAACATGCGTTGATTGCTTATCGCAACGGTAGAAGGGCGTGCCGGTACCTGTCCCACCAGTGACGAAAGACTTAAATAAACAAATCCCTTGAAGAGAAAACAAAAACCACACACACACTGCTAGGTTACGAGATTCCAAAACCGGAATATGTCTGTCGTTTGTGTGCGTGTACGTGTGTGTAGTATTTTGTGATCACAAAACCAGTTCTAATGCGAACCGGGAACCGGTAAACGGTCATTTCAAAACTTACACGGATGCGTTTGCCGCGTTCCTTCGGCTTTCTACCATTACCAAGGGGGCGGGGGATGGGGGGGTGCCGGTTGCGCGAAAGAGAGAAAGAGCGAAGGCAAGCTATTTGAGCCACTCGCACCGCTTGGTTCCTGTGCGTTGCTCCAGTTGCGATTTCTGGGTTTAACGCACTATGGACAAATTACGTTTGAAAATTGTTTTTAGAAAAAAAAAAATTATCGTTTGAAAATTTAAGTTACAAAAGTTTACTTCACTTTATATTCCGATTTCATTTGCAGTTGTTAACATTTCGTCCAAATTTATAGCCTCAAGTTATTATTTATTAAAAAAGCCTAAATTTTTAAAACCTTGAAAAGAGACCATAGAGTTTAAGCTATTAGTAAATTAAACCACCCTTGAAAATAGGATTGCATTTGTAGGTAGATATGGTTGATTCCATGCTCTGTCGCATGCGATTTTGACGTCCCTGCGAATCGCAAACCCATAATACAGCACCTATGATTTTCGTTGCGAAAAGTCGTGAAGTTTCGCTTGACTGAGAAACGCTGTAAAACAAATACCAATATTCACTGGGTTCATAGACTATTTTCGAACGCAAATACAATCCGAATCCGAAACACATGGTCCTGCACTCGCCCTGCTATTGGTGTTCCTTTCTCAGCATATGATTAAATACACCATCCCGCCACCGGGCAAGTAACATCACGCAAAGCAAATAATCAGTAAACCACAAAGACCGTTTCGAACGGTGAAAGTTTATTTTCGAACCATTGATGTCATCTGTGCGCGAATAAGACTATCCGTGCTGTTTCCATGCGCAGCATTACGCTTGCGTAAAACACCAACAGAGTAAAAATCAACCACAGAAATTTAAAAAATGAATTAAAGTTGACAACCAGCTGGAATTGTACGGTCAAGCAATTAGATTTAGTTTGAAAACCGAGTTTGCGCAGGAGAAAACAGAAAAGCGTTGACTAAAGCGATTTCGTCAAAGTATAGATTTGATTGGTACTGTCCACAATTTACCACACAAAAAAAAATCCTTCAACCCATTCCAATCAATTTCGATCTGATTCGTCTGATAAGTTTGTGATAAAAATAAAATGACCCTCCAACCGTGCAGTGCGATTTTCTCCAAGCGCGTGCTGAGTGAAGCAAACACCGCAACAGCGCATCAAATCGCATGCGTCGAATGTGCGCCGGTTGAGCACCGGGACCAGGTCCAGGTCCGTCGGTGAACGAAAGAACAGGGCGGAGGGCAAAAATTCAACCAAAACGGAAATATTCCGGCACTGGTAGCCCATAGTTCTGGTGCCGGTGATCGCATTCGTGTCAGTTGGCTGCATTCGGCATTTCTGTTCCGAGCATCGACCGCACCGGGGGTTACTTTCCCTCTACTGGTTCTCTCCAGCGGTAACCGCGCGCGTCTTTGCTAGTGTGCGTGTACGTGCGTGCGTGCACTGTCTTCTTGTTTTTTTTTTGGCTGCTGTGTGTGGGGTCGATTTTTGCGGACGTGTAGTGGACGCGTGTAATGTTAGTAAAAGCATAAATGAGCGTTGCATTAAAGTGTTTCAGTGCTGTGGTGTTGTAGCGTAACATATTTTACCACTGGCACGAACGTAACTGTGCAGTTATGAATTGTCGAAATGTAAACCTCTGGTGCTCTTGTCACGTCGGATTTAGAGGCTTAACCCAATGATTTTGTGCGCGTGTGTGTGATTGTATGTTTTAATGTTGAAAACGAGGGATAAAATTATGTTATTTTACTGGTTATTACACAGTAATAAAATTTGTACGATGGTGTGTGTGTGTGAATGAGTTCATGTGTGTGTGTATGCCTGCATTCAGACGCATGAATGTGAAGGACACACTGTGAAGTATTGTTTTGTTGCCTCATAATTCCATATTTATGCTGTTTTGCGTACGTGTGTGTGTGTGTGTGTTTGTGTGTACGTGGTCGCATTAGTGTCCCGTTAGCTTAGAGAAGCGCGAGAACAGCTCGCAAAGAAGAAGAAAGGCAGCATTCAATCAATCCAACTTCTTGGTGCGTTTTGCATCCCCCTTTTCCTAGACCAAGGAAAAAAGGGGGAAGAGGAAGAGATCGAACCATTTTTAATCAGCCTTCAACCCAACACCAGAAAAAAAAATTTCCCAAACGTAACCTTCATCATTATCAACCCAAAAGTGACACCGTGTGTATGTGTGTGTGTTTGTGTGCGTTTACGAGGTGAAGCTATTTTTTTTTGTTCTTTATTTTCTGCGCACCCTGTACTCGTTCGTTACGCTTTTCTAACCCGTACACGCACACGAGAGATGGAGAAAGAGCCGCACGCACACAGCCAAAACGCACGCACATAGTGCATCACACGCCCAAAAATATGCCGGGTTTCCATTTGGATGAGAACAAAATTCCACAATAAGAGTGTGTGCGCGAGCGATAGTGCGTTCCTGGCACTGAAGGCACGCGTAACGAGCGGATTCCCGTTTCGAGCAGTTCGCGTACAATGTACGCGTGTGGGCATTCATTCGAGCAGATACGTAGCCGAGTGCGCGATTTTTACATTTTTTTTTTCGGGAGCGCATTTAATGTACCGGGATCATTGTCTCTTGTTAAATTAATACATTTAAATGTTATAACTAATTAATAGTTTGTAAAACCCCCTTTGAAAGCTATATTACAGTGAAAATTTGATGGGAAATGTATCCGCAACATTCCGCTACCCCATCGTTCAACTTCTAATTCCAAAGAGGAAAAGCGTAAAAGGGAAGGGAAAGAACTGCATTTATGCACCGATGTAAATCGCTTGCTTTACTTTTGCTAAAAAAAAACAATCAGATCACGGCCTGTTGTTTGTTGCAAGTGTGTTCGTTTGTTCCCAGTTGCTTCACCAAACAACCGAATGTTGTAAAAACTTTTAAAGAATATTCTTTGTAGTTGAATTCTCTATTATGTTGCTAGCGCTATGAAAGCACCGTTCACGCACTTCAAAACTTTAGTCGTGAAAAGCCCAAAGTGTTGCTTGGGAATACATTTTCACGTTAAAATGTCTGTGCGCGCTGTTACGCTTGGTTTTCACGATTGCTGCTAGCGATTTTGTTCTAATAATTTTAAAATGGCTTGTAACATTAAAATAAAAAAAAAAGAAATGCGCTGATGCGTGCGCACATATGGCACGCATATGTGAGAGGTATGCGTCATCCATAGCATGCGCCCATGCATTTGTCTGTGCATGTATGCTGTGTGTGTGTTTGTGCGTTGTGCGAAGAAGTCATTCGGGTTTTGGGTTTCAGCGCACACCTTGGTATGCCATGGAATGCGGACAGAAAAGTCACAACGGCAGCGAACGAAAGAAGGAGAGGGAAAAGCAATGCCGGTATTTCATCCCTTCTGTCTCATTCGGGGAAATTTTTTTCCTCTTTCCCTGCGTTTTCTTGAATAGAAGTTTTTCGCCTTTGTGAGTGTGTGTTCCCCTCATTCACAATTGCTATCCCCCTGGTTTTTTTTTGTCTATGATCAAATGAAAATAATGGGGCGTTGTATAGTACCCAACAACAACAACAAAAAAAGCGAAAGACACCGAAAGCGTCATTCATGGACACTTGCGAAGGTCTCGCACGTATGCGTGTGTTTAAGTCTGCTGCTGTTGCATTGGTAAACAGTGATGCGTGCTTGCAACAGTCCACATATTCCACATATTCTGATATATCAAGTTGGCATTGCGTGTGTTTATGGGGGTGGACGACAAGAGTTGCTTCAAAGATCCATTGTGCCAACCCATTTCATTTTCCACTATTGTATGATCTCTACTCCCTTCACTTAAAAAGTAATCTGCAAGGACGATCGAATCTTTCTCAATAGAATAACTGCTGGAAATGAATATTCCATCACATTTGGATTTCATACAAGCAAAGCTACAATGTATGTAATGTATATAGACTCCCTTGAGAAGAGGTTTTCATATAAATCTCCAGTAAGAAGTCATTGAAAACATGAGTCAACCCTCAACAGATTTATATATTCGCTAAGAGTATCAGGCATTCATGAATCCTCACAATTTTACCTTAAATCTTTAGCTATTGTAAGCTGGCTGTACTGTTGTTGTCTGTATAGAATATTTTAATTCTGAAGCTAAAAACATAACTGCAACATAACATATCAAACTGGCAAATTGGCAAGTGTTATTGGCAAGTGTAGTATAGGAGGTTTTTTAATCAATAATCCCTATCTAAAATCGCATACGCTCAGTTCCCCAGAAGCATGATTCAGCGGGTGTTAAGTGTGTCACGGTAGTGTAAATTTTGTATGAATAATGCACAGGCCCGGATATTGCGAAAACAAACAACAACAAAAAGTTGGTGGCAAACATTTCTTAAAGATGTTATTTTTAACGGTGGCGATAACTCGTGTGCTTCGTCTATTTCATCCAAACCGTGACCTAGAGGCCGTACCACGCGCGTGTGTGTTTGTTTGAGTGCGACAAATTTCAACCAGATCAACAATCAATAGCAAAAATACTATCAACATATCAATCAAGATTGGGTTTGGTTTCGAAACGGATAATATTGAACCCCAAATGTGAACATGGAAAACAACACGTGTGTGTAAATAATGAATTATTGGTACTTGCGAAAGTGTGCTTTATGCGAAAATAAAGTTTGAGGTTGTTTTATATTGAAAAGTAAACATTCATTAGTAACGGAATGAGATGTAGGCGCTTGTGAATTTAATCGATATGAATTAGCACGCGTTTACAATACAGCATGCCATATGGTACGTCTGCAGCCGGATAATGTGCAGTACGCAGCCTAAACGCGAACTGTCAGATTCGTTCCAGTTTGTTTTGTTTTCGTTGTTGCAAATTGCTGTAAACGGGTTAAACGGGGGTCGTAAACCGGGGCAATTGGCGTGTTGATGGTTTATTTCTACCATAAAGCATAAGAAAGCAATATGCAGACGGCGTAGATGCATCTTTCAACCAACAAAAGAATCAATTTATCGCCTTTCATATTGTGCCACGAGAAGAAATAACGACGGCACGGAACTGGTATTAGTGAGAAAGGATATTGGAAATGGGTTCAAAACAGCTTCACGTATGATTAATTCTTTCCTTCTCTATTGTAGCTATTTGCTTGGGTAGAAAAATATGGAAATGTAAAGGAGGCAAGGGCTATTCCGCATATTAAAGCGATCGAGAGTCAGCTAAAAGCGAAACGGTTCCGATCGTCGGCGGTGGTTGTAATGAATTTGAATACGGTTTTGGTGCAACCCGCATATTTTTAGACGGCTGCCTAAAGAGAAGAAATCCCACCAAGCCGAACATGATGATGCGCGGGCGTATTGCCCAAAGTGTTGACCCTAACCGGTCCGGATGTGCGCGCAACTCGATGGAGGGGAGCTATCGAAGGGGACGGAACGGTGACTCACAAACATGCTGCTACCAGACATTTGCGATTATGTTGCACCATGCTGCTTTTCTTTTTTGAAACTGACTGCATACACACCCAAGACCCATTTGGATTGAAACAACTCGTGGATATGCTGACGAATATAATGGATTGAATGGAACGGGCGTACGCAAGGCGACCGTGTAACGTGGAAATAATGATTGAAGTTTAATCGAAAGGTATTTAACCATCGTGCACACATCACATATCTATTCTTGTCTATTTTGAGGAACGTAAGCCGATCCAAAAAACGAGGAAGGAGTTGCGCCGATGCGCACCGAAACCATTGGCGCAATGTAGAGGACAAGTTTTGCATACAGAAATATGTGCCCCGCGTTTTCGCGCTTGTCGTGCCCGTTTTGTTTTGCCTCGAACACACACACACCCATCCCATTCGTGGGGAGTAGATCGTGCGCCAACGATCAAACCAAGAGCAAGCGAGTATGTGTGGAAAAAAGTAATGAAAACGTAGTCGTTTCGTTTAACATTCGGGATGGTTCTAATTTAACCTCGACACGGTATGGGCCGCGGGAGGGTTATCAAGGGGTCGAAAACTATCGCCTAACTTCTCAAAAGGGGTGGTGTGAGAACAGTTTTGTGACAGGCGTAGGAATTAATGAAACCAAGCGACCGGGCAATGGGAAATCAATACGCGCCATCGAATCCGCTATAAAATTTTACTTCTTCCCCCACCCGGAAAGGGCCGGCCAACCTTCCTCATTCGACAATGAGCTCCACCAATGTGTTTTGCATTTGACCTAATCCTTTTTCTGTGTGAGTGCTGCCGTGACAACTCGAAAACATCAAGCGATTAACCCTTGCAATTAGTGTTGAGCGTAACGAAGCTTCTAAGAAGAATCGTTCATAGGAATATTTAGTGAAAAGTCTTTCGAATTAACTCCTAAAAGTTGCACGTGTGAGGATTATTGTTATAAAGTTTCCTACATCTCTTTTAAATTCCGTAAAGCAATCACTAAAGATACCAAAGATATTTAAGTATACAAACTTTATTATATTTCTGACCACAGCTCAGTCAGCTATTTCTGACTTCAAATATTTATCTATTTTAATACGTTTAGGGCCCACATTTATTCTATTTCTAAGCTGAGTTCAACTTTATAAATCTTCGGACATTGCAGATGTTCTTAATGGTTGCAAAATTTAGTCAGATGCATGAATTGGAGTCGGAATTAGAATCACTCAACACTACATGCAACCTTTACACATTAAAACCAATGTTAATCGTCCCATCTGGCAGAGGGAACTCACGACGCTCAAAAAATCATTTGACTAGAGCATCGACGTTCGTGAGACTAGTCGAAGTTAGTCGCATGATTTTTCCGAAAAAAACCGAAGCAACCCGAACGTTTGACCTCGCGCGATCCGATGGTCGATCCGATCGCGATCCGAATATTGCTCGAATGATTTAGATCCCGAACCATTGGGATCCGAAAATTGCTCGCATGATTGAGATCCCGATCGTTCGACGCTCGCCACTGCTGCACACTATTGTACGCGCACGTTTGACCGCACCAATACGGTTCAATTTCGGTTTCGCTTTTACCGTTTCTTTCGCAGCGTTCTTTAGCGGAAGGGGGGGTCCAGCTCTTCCATTGCGTGGCGATATTTCACACAGAAAAAGCCATTCATTTTCGGCATTTTCGCCATATTCGGATCCATTTTGATCACTAATCACTATAATAACACAACATCTTTATCAATTTAAAACCCCGGACATGCACATATCTCACTTTTTATACCTATATTTCACCAAACTGTTAGGAACACTTGAATGTACCGGCATGCGAATCATCGCGTTAAAATCGTTCCCGCACTTATACCACAAACCAATCCTTCGTTTCCGATGCAACACACAACTTCTTCTTTCATTTTTTAGATCTTTGCTCAAAATGACACGATCGTGTGGAACAAAAGGAAAAAAATGTTCGAGAATGTGCTCGGATCGTTCGGACCAGCTAATTTTGCACTAACACATATATAGAAGTGCTCACCGCGGCTCCCGAGCGGCCGAAAGCGCTCAATTAGAGCGAGAGGAAACGATGAAAAAACGAGAGGTCAATATGAAAAAATCGGTTTTTGCCAGATGGGGTGTCCTTCGTGTGGCTACCATGCTCCCGGATTCGTGGATTGTGCATTTTCTCGTGTTGACTGCGTGTTTGTTTTGACTTCTTCTGTTCTTACAAATTGCTGACCCCTTTATGATACAATCCACCCCCTGTCCCCCACGCTCTAACACCCGTGTCCTCCTTTCCATCTCCTCAGTTGATTTAGTTTTTTCTTATGTTTGTCGCAAAAATTTAATTTAAATTTCTCTCTCTCTCTCTCTCTCTTTTTTTCTTTTTCTTTCAAAACCTTGGCCGTTCATCCGTTTTTTTCTTTCCCCCATTCATTTCGCTCGCCCTCACTATCACCCCCTACACCCGCCACGTTCCCTTCTTGTTTCGTTTTTCCCACTTTTCTTTTCTTTTTTTTTTTTTTCTTTTTCTCTCTTCTCAACTCTCTGCTCGTTCTTTTATAGGTGACTATCGTTTGAGTGAATAAATAGCGCTGTAAACGCAATGCCGGTTGGTGCTTCAGGCTAGATCGGTGTGTTCGGGGTGCGTGCGTGCGTAAGAAACGTTTCCTCCCCCTACCCCCACCTGCAATACACCCACCGGTCACCATTTTCCCCCCGTGAAAAGGAAAAGCGCGTTACAGCCGGGAAAAGGCGGGGGGTTAAATGATTGTAACACACGGTCGTAAAAGAGTAAAAAGGTGAAAGGGCTGTTGCTTTTTTCCATTCACCCCACCCAAATGCGGTACGTGTGGGCTGTATCGGAATGTTCTTGAGATGAAGGGGGTGTTATGGAACCGGTTCTGCAGTGGGAAAGATGAAGGAAAGGATTGTTAGGAAACTACTTAAAGAAAGGATGCAGGAAGTATGTGGGAGGGAAAAAAACAGAAGAAGAAAACGGAGCAAATAGAACCATTTAAAGATCGCGGAACCGCTGCGAAAGCGGATAAACCAATATTTCATTACGCACATCAGACGCAAGCGATAAGCGAAGGCACTTGGCACTGTTTAGCACGATTCGTTGTTGTGTGCCCTATCGAAAGGACGTTTTTCTTGCTTTCTTGATTTAATATCTCTTACCGGCAAGGCTTTTACCATTTTGTTGCGTCCTTAATTCGCCCTTGACGTATTTTAGCTCCGTACCGTAGACGGTTTCGCCACTGACCTGAGACACAAGCGATTCCGGACAAGCTGGAACTCGAATGATATCCCCTACACAATTGCACGGGAAAGTGTTACATCGGGCAAATGGCGATTTTGCTTTGCATTACTTAACCATGGGTGAAGGAATAAATGTTTCCATTGCCAGAAATTTAATTAATTATCGATCGTTGGGTTGAGATTTTTGTTTACCTACTCGTTCCTACTACTACCAGATACTCGTTCGATATTTATTGATCGCTGATTTGATTTTTTGTTTTGTTACAATGTATTACCTTTATCATTTATTTTACCTTTCTTATAATTTTTTTAGGCGTGCGTTTGTATGTGTGCATAATTGTTTCTTTGTGTGTGTGTGTTTTGTGAAGGGCAAAGTGTAATTAGCGTTGTAAGCACCAAGTGGCAAGTGAAATAAAGTCAAAGAAAATGCTTTAATCGTATCATACTAAAAAAAATCCCCGGAATCCCAAGCTCTTTATATCTTATCGACCGGCGTAAAGTGAGTTCTCGTTCTTCTTGGCCCAGCAAACAAAAAAAAAATCACCCTGACCGCACACTCGCCCCATTTCTCATCACTTCCCATAAATGTATGCTTAAGGAAGGCTGTTTGTGTGGTGCGGTTCCGAGGGAAAAGGGGGCACCTAAGCGGTGGGCGGGAGTTTCCTAGTCGATGATTAAACGGTACTAAATATAGAAACAAAACAACACCAATATAAACTCTACCGTAAAGGCAACAGATTACAAAAAAATCTGGTTAAAAGCAAGTGAAAAACGCGTGGGGAGGGTAAGAGCAAGAAAGAGAAAAGAAAAACCACCCCTACAAAAACAAAGCAAAACAAAAAAGGAAATAAAACATGACGACGAGGAAAAAGAAACGCCAGCAGGATGGAGGAGGCGGAGGCGCGGGCGGTGGAGGATTCCTCAAAAAGGTTTCGTCCTTATTCAGCCTGGATACGGTACAGTAGTAGCAATAATAGTTAACTAGTCTTAACGCGTAGCAAATTGTCGGTGTTGCTGTAGTAATGTGCTTCCTGTTTTTTTTTCTTCGAACGATTATTGTGCTTTATTTTCTGATGTAATCCTTCTCGGTGTGCATGTACACTTTATGATTATATTTATTCGTTGAATGAATAGAATTGTTAAATACAAATTCACTCTTGCATTGCATCTTATTCAATGATAAATATTCAGTGATTTATTTTTGCAAAATGATATTCTTGTTAATACACTTATTTGAGAAACTGTTCCATTTTTGTTGTTGTTATTATGAGTGAAGGAAAGTACACAATCTTTAAATTAACTGTTAAAAATGCAAGTAAAACAAGCAAACAAGTGAATTGCATTACTTAAGCTGTATTTGGCACGATTCACCTAATTGAAATCAATACCTCGATGCTATTATGAATTTTCCATTGAAAAATAGAGTGATTAATTGTAATAGAATCTACTTTGCGCCACACTTACCTTACTACAGATGTAAATCTCGCGTTATTGCCAATTCTCTGCTAGGTTAAAGTTAAATTGTACTCCATTCTATTACACGTACGCACACCAACATGCACCCGCGTTAATCCTCACGTTTGGTTCTGTTTTCTCCTTCAAATTAGGTTCCGACATCGAATGCGAATGATACAAAACAGGTAAGTTGTAGAACTAACACTGCAAGGTCGAAAATCTCACTATCTCTGTTGTCTACACGCCATAACATAACTATA
Organism: Anopheles moucheti; assembly: GCF_943734755.1. Lineage (NCBI taxonomy): Eukaryota > Metazoa > Arthropoda > Insecta > Diptera > Culicidae > Anopheles > Anopheles moucheti. The sequence continues at coordinate 11,793,217 of NC_069142.1, forward strand.
AACATAATTTAAAGTGTAATGCATAAACAAAGGTTCTTTATATCTATCTAGTTGCTATCTTACTAAATGTTCCAATTATTCTCGAAAACACTCGACCAAAATAGGCTGAATTCATTTTCTTCCAAGATGCACAGAGGCAAATATTGTATTTATATCCACCTGTTCGAAGGTGTTCCCAGCATGGAAAAAACATTGTTTAACGTTTAACGACAATCTGAATCTGAAAGTGTGATAAAAAAAAGCTTTAATTTCATACACATTTTGATGGAAAATTACCGATACATTTCTCCAGCATGTTTTTTTTTTTCGTTAAATAACAGCTGAAGACTTTCAAGCCAGACATCATTCTTTAACGTAACACAATCTGCGTTCAATCTGTCATTTTCGATTTTGCATCCGAATGGTGGTTTGTTTTTTTTGGATATTTGTTTTAAAATGTTTGCTTAAACCACAGCACAAATGTTGCCCTTCGAAGAAAGTGAAAATGATATGATAATGACCGAAGGCAAAACAAAGAGAGGAGGAGAAGGGTAGACGTGTGGGAGCAGGATAGAACCTTGCAGGGCTGCAAACAAACTGTCATCAGAAAAAGAAATGTTATGTAATGATGTTTTATTTCCGGGAAAGGGATCCGCGAATGCTTTCGGATTAGTTCGAACACGATCCGGCAGCGGAACGGTGACGAACTGATCCGAACCCGGAAGCTGAAGGACAAAACCATACGTCACAAGTATATTTCCCATGAAAGGTTGTTTATAGTGCGTAAGTTCACAGATTGACATCTTCGCGAAAATTCGGCGGGCTTTGTTAAAAACAAAAAAGAAGAAGAGTTGATTCTCCCTTCGAGCGCTTTTCGCTATAACTTGATTGTCATTTTTTAATTTCACCGCAAGTTTAATGGCTGCTTTGTTTGACCTACAGATTGCTTCTAATAATATGAATTTCGTTTGTGTGCGTGTGTGCGACTGTGTTTTCATTTCGAAGATGGTTTCCAACATTTCTAACAAATGTTTTACTTTGCTTGAAGTTTGTTAATTTGGTAAAAGATTGCAATAGAGGGCCGCTGCTTGATTGGGAGATGAAATCTCACAACAGCACCAAAACGGTACGGCCATAATGGCGACAGCAAATGACACCCAAGATGGAATCGGTATCGTTGTTTGGCATTGTACTTATACTGCACCGTCATCTTCATCTCGTTTCGCAGCTGAATGGCGATTCGCCGTGGGAGTACGATGAGATAACGCTGCTACGCGGCTCGACCGGGTTGGGCTTCTCGATCGCGGGCGGTACGGACAATCCGCACATCAATCTCGACGCGTCGATCTACATAACGAAGGTGATACCGGGTGGTGCGGCCCACGTCGACGGTCGGCTGCAGGTGAACGATTGCATCGTGGCCGTGAACGAGGTGCGCGTGGTGAACGTAACGCACGGGGAAGCCGTCGATGCGCTCAAGCAGGCGGGCGACCGTGTGACGCTGGTAAGTGTTGTGTTCTTTCGATCCAGACGAGAGAGAGAGAGAGAGAGGGGAGCGAGTCGGAAAACAAATCTAACACATTTTCCCTCTAACACGCTGCAGCACATCCGCCGGAAGCGCCCACCCGCCCAGGCACCGAAGCTGGAGGAGATCGAACTGCTGAAAGGTAGCAAAGGGCTCGGTTTTTCGATTGCGGGCGGTATCGGCAACCAGCACATCCCGGGCGATAATGGCATTTACGTAACGAAGATCATGGAGGGCGGTGCGGCCCACATCGACGGCCGGCTCGCCGTCGGTGACAAGCTGATCGCGGTCCGCACACCGGACGGTGGAGAGCGCAATCTCGAGAACGTGGTGCACGAGGAGGCGGTCGCAACGCTCAAGGCGATCACCAACCGGGCGACGCTGATCGTGCAGAAGACGAACATACTGCAGGCGCTCGCCAACTCGATCAGCAACCTTAACTCGCTGTCGACGAACGCGATGAACAACGTTGGCGTCAGCATGGTCGACCATGCGTCGCCGGATGCGGGCGGTGGTGGCGGCGGCGGTGAGGCCGGCGGAGGCGACACGGAAATGGCACCAACGGCACGTTCCCACTCGCCAGCGTTCGCACTGGAGAACAGCTCATCCCGGTACGCATCGTCGAACGTGCTCGAAACCGGCATGCCGATCGGTACACCGCGCGCCGTTAGCAGCGAAGACATTACACGGTAAAAGGGCACTGCGTTTTTGCGACATTTTAACCCGAACTTTTAATTACTGGAACTTGGTTTGCTTATGTTGTTTGTTTTCCAGAGTACCGCGCACGATCGTCATTCGGAAAGGAGCGTCCGGACTTGGGTTCAATATTGTCGGTGGTGAGGATGGACAGGTATGTAGTAGCTCCTGTGTAATTAGAGATTTTATTGGTAAAACATACGTTTTTCTTTTTTTAAGATTAATTTTGTAATGGAATATTACAAGTATTCACTCGTGTACTCTTTTTTTTATTCTGAAGGAACGGCCCTAAAAATATTCCTCTTAGGGTATTGTAATTGTTTCTTGCAACCGTTGCCTACTTTATATTTTGAACAACAGAAAAATAATTTATTTCATCCCTTGAATATTTGCAATTAAAATAATATTAGAATCTAATAGCGCCAATCAATATTTTAATCTCTAAGGATTAAGGATCTCTTTTAAGCCTAATTTTAGATTGTAATATTTCAAGTGTTCACTCATGTACAAATAGTCCATTTTCTTATTCCAAAGGGACGGCCCTTAAAAATAGTCCTCTTAGGGTATTGTAATTGTTTCTTGCAACTATTGCCTACTTTATATTTTGAACAACAGAAAAATAATTTATTTCATCCCTTGAATATTTGCAATTAAAATAATATTAGAATCTAATAGCGCCAATCAATATTTTAATCTCTAAGGATTAAGGATCTCTTTTAAGCCTAATTTTAGATTGTAATATTTCAAGTGTTCACTCATGTACAAATAGTCCTTTTTCTTAGTCTAAAGGGACGGCCCTAAAAATAGTCCTTATAGAGTTTTGTAATTGTTTCTTGCCTACTTTATATTTTGAACAACAGAAAAATAATTTATTTCATCCCTTGAATATTTGCAATTAAAATAATATTAGAATCTAATAGAGCCAATCAATATTTTAATCTCTAAGGATTAAGGATCTCTTTTAAGCCTAATTTTAGATTGTAATATTTCAAGTGTTCACTCATGTACAAATAGTCCATTTTCTTATTCCAAAGGGACGGCCCTTAAAAATAGTCCTCTTAGGGTATTGTAATTGTTTCTTGCAACTATTGCCTACTTTATATTTTGAACAACAGAAAAATAATTTATTTCATCCCTTGGATAATTGTAATTAAAGTAATATTAGAATCTAATAGCCCCAATCAATATTTTAATCTCTAAGGATTAAGGATCTTTTTTAAGCCTAATTTTAGATTGTAATATTTCAAGTGTTCACTCATGTACAAATAGTCCTTTTTCTTAGTCTAAAGGGACGGCCCTAAAAATAGTCCTTATAGAGTTTTGTAATTGTTTCTTGCCTACTTTATATTTTGAACAACAGAAAAATAATTTATTTCATCCCTTGAATATTTGCAATTAAAATAATATTAGAATCTAATAGAGCCAATCAATATTTTAATCTCTAAGGATTAAGGATCTCTTTTAAGCCTAATTTTAGATTGTAATATTTCAAGTGTTCACTCATGTACAAATAGTCCATTTTCTTAGTCTAAAGGGACGGCCCTAAAAATAGTCCTTATAGAGTATTGTAATTGTTTCTTGCAACTATTGCCTACTTTATATTTTGAACAACAGAAAAATAATTTATTTCATCCCTTGAATATTTGCAATTAAAATAATATTAGAATCTAATAGCGCCAATTAATATTTTAATCGAGAAGGATTTTTATTTCTCGATTTTTAGTAAAAAGGAAGAGAATGCTACTTGTTCAGACACAGGAGATAATGTTGAACTCTGTAAACGTTGATTTAGTTCCTTGGCGGCTCATTGCCGTATTATCAATGATTTATTGGCTGAGAAGAGTACAAATTGCTCCACGCAATTCCTTCTTGTCTTTTGCCTTATCCCGATCATGCTATTTTAAAAACAAATATATCTCAGTAAAAATAATTTTCAATTTTAATTTGCTTGGTGATATTGTTAACTATCATGTTAACAAATAAGTTAGCGTAAATATGCGAAATATGAACATTATGCCGATCAGATCCGCATAGTAATTGCTACCAGACTTTATCAAACATTACGTTAAAATACATACGTATGCCGATACATTTTGTTATTCATGTGCATATTGTTTTGCTCAACAGGGGATCTTCGTATCGTACGTGCTGGCTGGCGGAGCAGCCGATCTCGGTGGTGAACTAAAACGTGGCGACCAGCTACTATTCGTCAATGGCATCAGTTTGGCAAATGCATCGCATGAAGATGCAGCGCAGGCCCTTAAGGTGAGCTACATTCATTATCATTGCGGCTGGTAGAATTATATATTTGTCTGTCATAGTTATTATTAAGTGTATTATACAATGCTACCATGCTTTATTGACAAACAATAAATCTGCTTGGTACTGTACATACATTGGATGGTATCTAACATCTTCTTACAATCAAAATTAATATTACCAAACCAAGCTGTAGCAAAACTAGATAAAATGTATGTTGTTGCTATAGAATTTTGTACTACCGTAACGTTCTAATATGATTTTTATTTATTTATTTATTTATTTATTTATTTATTTAATAAATTTAATTAGTTTGTATGCCGCAAGGGTTTTACAAATATATTATTATATATTATATATTAATAGTTTTCTAATAAATTATTTTATTTGATCTAGAATGCCGGTGGCACGGTAACGTTGGTTGTGCAGTACCGACCGGAAGATTACAACCGGTTCGAACAACGCATTCAGGAGCTGAAGCAGGCGGTGGCAGCCGGTACCGGCACGCTGCTGCGAACCTCTCAGAAGCGTACGCTCTTCGTACGGTACGTAAAGCACACAAAAAAAAGACAATGCACCGCGCATGCTATAAAGCTGTTCTAATTGCACCGTTTCCCTTCATTGCAGTGCACTGTTCGACTACGATCCGAACCGGGACGATGGGTTACCGACCCGTGGTCTCCAGTTCCGGCACGGTGACATACTGCACGTGACGAACGCGTCCGACGACGAATGGTGGCAGGCACGGCGCGTCATCGGCGAGGACGAGGAGGAAAGCATCGGTATCGTGCCGTCGAAACGGCGCTGGGAGCGTAAGCAGCGTGCCCGTGACCGTAGCGTTAAGTTCCAGGGTCACGCCGGTGCGAACAATAACAACCTGGAAAAGGTATCTCCATCGGGCGAGGAGGTGAATGTTCCTTCGCCGCGCGGATATTAAACCCTGATGCGTGTTACCCCCGAGGTGTTTAATTAATCGTATGCGTAACGGTGTGCTTTTTGCTTGCAGGTGTCCACGCTCGATCGTAAAAAGAAAAACTTCTCCTTCTCCCGCCGGTTCCCGTTCATGAAGAGCAAAGACGATAAGAACGAGGATGGATCGGATCAGGAGCGTAAGTAGTGTCAAAACAGGGAAGGGCCGTCTCTCCCAACCCCCCATATCTCGTCTCACCCCAATTACCCCCTCGATCACTGTTCGGTGTATATTACCGTGGTGCTAGACGCTGATGTCTTCTCTGTTTGCGTGTGTTTTGCACGTTTGTGTTAGCTTACTTAGTTGGTGAAATTATATCTGTCAACCATGACCCCCTACAACAACGCGTTTAATATCGTTTTTAGTTTGGTTTTATTTCATTCTTTTTATTTCATCATATTTACACTTGTTTTTCTCATTTCTTTCCATATATACGATTCGTCCTACACGTCGGGATATGCAAAAAAAAACAAACAATCCTTTAAATGCGTACACGCCATCCTCTTCCTTCAACCATCTCCATCACTGTGTATTTGCGTGTGCATTTGTGTATGTGTTCCATGTACTGTCCCGGTGTTGTGGTCGACGTCCATCCCCATTATCACGCTGCTCCTGCTGTTGTTTGCTGCTGCACCGTACCACACATTTCCTTCGAATTTCCTATCGCCCAATATCAGCCAATGGCAACCTGAGCGATCCAAATGGTCACGATCCGGAGCAGCGTAAGTTTTTCCCTTCATACCGTTAATATATTATTTCCTTCATACCTTCATCGTTTCATCGCAATTTGTTTGTTACCGTGTCTGATGTGTCCAGGTTGTCGTATTGTTTGGCTTTTCCTTTGTACGTTTTGTCCTTTATTTTTTACAGCCAATGTGGTAGCTTAATGCTTGTTCAAACTCATGCACGACGCATACAGACAAATGTTTCGGAATTTTCCCCCCGGGATGGATCAACACACCGATCCCTAACCCCTTCTCTTCGTTGTTAACTCTCGTCATAAATTTAAAAACCCGGAATAGGGGAAGTCCGGTTTTTGTTGTTGTTCTTTTTAATTCCTTCCTCGCACCGTAACCATCGACGCGGCGCACCGCAAAAACGCGCGTCGCCTTCCACGATTTTGAATACTCTAATCGTCATCTCCGATCCATTTCCAGCTTTCATGCTTTGCTACACACAAGAAGACGCGAATGCCGAAGGTAAGTGTCCAAATGGTTTTGTTATTGTTTGTTTTTATCATATGTTTCCAATATTAATCTCTCCCGCTACCGATAAAAGTACAGTTTTAAGTTTGTCGTGTCGTTTTTTTGTATCCTGTTTTTTTTTGTTTTGTTTTGTTTTTTTTTTGTTTCATATATTTTAGATGTTGGGTTTGCTCCCATTCACACACACACACACACTCTTCCGGTCCGTGTTCCTCGAACCATCCCCCGTTACAGGTCCCTCAGGTCCATCTCTCCACCTTATTAAAAGCCGGTTTCGTTCCGGTTCTGGTTTCATATCGATCGTCGGGAGGGGGTTTGTTATGTTTGCCGCTTCCGTTTCCGTAAATGGCCGCTCGGCAGATCCGACCTTCCTCCCCCATCAACACCACCACCACCACCATCACCCCTCTGCCATCCCGCACACGATGGGAAGCAATAGGATCTTCGCAACGTTTTGTTTGACAGATGGTTTGGCCGGCATACATCCGGCCCCCGTAACAGATTTCTAATATGGGTGCGCTCCGTACGTGGTCATGGTCATTTTCTCTGTACAGTTTTTTTTTCATCAATTCTTAATTGCAAGGATGACTGGTTGCAAACAATGTTCATTAAGATTTGGTGGTAAACACTATCGTTATCATCCCTATATTTTCTTATCCATTGCTTGTGCCGATGGATGGAATTGTATTTAGTTAATCTATTTCGATGTTCTAATTCGGTTATGTTTTTGATTTCTTCTTCATACCTTTTGTGTTTACACGTTTCTTATCTAATTCTTCTCTTACTTTTATCTTCTTGTTTTTGTTAAATTTTATCCGTACTTGGTTGTTTTTTTGCTGGGTTCTGTTTCTTGTCGTACCTCGTATCGGTTTCATCTCTCTTTTCTTGTTTTTGTTTCTGGTCTCTTTGGTTGTCATTCATTTCTTCCCGATTTCTTTCTCTTTTGATCTCTTCTTCATTATCTCTGATCATCATTTTCCCTTTTATTATAACCTTTTATAATTTTCTTCTCGCTTTTCCGTTTGGTTGTCGTTTCTTTCTTCCTTTATCTTTCTCTTTCTATCTCTTCTTCTCTATCTTTCTTTCTGTTTCTCTATATATATATCTGTGTCTCTTCTTCCTGTCCAGGTGGTGGTGAAATAATCTACCGCGTGGAATTACCTGATATGGAGCAGATAACTCTTATCTACCTGGAGAATAACTATGCCGACTGTAAGTCTGCCACCACGGACGCAGCCAGATCCCTTTCGACTCTCCGTCTTTGCTATTCACCGCTCTCAAACATTAATATCTTCATTTCGTTAAACCGTTACCGTTGTGTTCACCCTGTCTTCTTCTCCACTCTGGCAAAATGTTTGCGTAATCGGTATCACTTCTCATTTCTGGTCGTTGATTTCTGTTATCACATTCTGCTCTACCTGGTGTGGCCTTCCGTTACACTTGCGCTGTGCCCTGTTATGTGTGTGCCAAACTTACCGAACAAACACTATTCCACCCAGTTGTGGCAGACTGTTCGGTTTTAAGATCACCACTTTATCATTCGGTTGCAACGTCTCTAGTGTGTTCTAGCGTTTTTAATTAAAGGTTGTAGCATTTACTCTATCCCTCGTTCCGGTTCGGGCGTGTTCGATGTTGTTGGGCGTTTGTTTTCTTAGTAGTCGCTCGAACCGGCACCAGCACTATTAGCTCTACTCAGTTACTCGCTACTCTCTCTGATTTCTTTTTTTTTATTATGTTCCCCTTCTATGCATTCCCCTTTCCCTTCTCTCCCACCATCACCTCTTTCGTCCAATGGGATTGCCATTTTACGTGTTGCTCCAGTGCAAACAATTCATTGCTTAAAGGGGGGTTTTGTGACGAATCGAATTTATTTTTCCTAATAACATTCGTATATGTCACACGTGCCGATTAAACGATTAAACGAACGAGACGATTAAACATTCCTATACAACTATTCCAAACGTTAACAGTGCACCCACTTCGTTTAGTTCAACCATTTCGATGTGAACCGACTAGTGTGCATGTGTGCAATCAGTATTTTAGTAAATATTAAATTTACGTTTATTTGCATGCATCTCTGTCGCATGCAAAATTTTCTTGATCTTTCATATTTTACTGTGCTTTAATATATTTTACTCGCTAAATTTTGTTATTGTTAATTTTGTTGTTGTTAATGGAATAATTTTAATCGAAATGATTTTATTTTAAACTTGTTGTATTCTTACTTCATTACTGTTTATGGAATACTTTACCACAACTGAAGTGTATGGAATACTATATTATTTCATTTTCAGTATAAGCATTTAAACATATCGTATGCGAGCATAACTCAGTTAATAGCTCACATGTTCATATTCTCTCTTCTATTTATGTTACTGTTATTCAACTACGGTTGCTTTTATTTTTACTTGTGGTTTTTTTCTCGTGGCATGAGCCTGTTTGGTTTGTTTTGAATTTTCCTTAACACATTTTCCAGAATGGTGGACTCTCTCTCTCTCTCTCTCCCTCGTCTCGAACCGTCTGTAAAGGGGATGTTTGCTTCTGAATGACCTGTAATGGCTTTTGTTGTTTTAATTGTATACTGCAAATCGAACACGATGTTATCTGCACCAATTGTTTCACCACACCCGTGTGTCCGGTCGGTTGCTAAGGATATTTTGTTAATTTTGTTTTGTTAATCAATGAATTATTCGGTAGCTCTGTTTTGTACCATCAGCAATACGTTAAGACGTTTACTGTAGCAACAGTAACGCATTGCATAGCAACGACTAATATGTGTTTGTTTGCGTGTATTTTTTATTTTGATTTGCCAGCGGAGGAAACCATTTTGTCGTACGAACCGGTGCAGCGTCTGCAAATCACCTACACGCGCCCTGTCATTATTCTGGGCCCGCTGAAGGACCGCATCAATGACGACCTGATCTCGGAGTACCCGAACAAGTTCGGCTCGTGTGTACCACGTAAGTAGCGGCAGCGCCCGAACGATTTAGCTGACCCGTATCGGTGAATTGTTTTCTCTTTCGTTTGTAGATACCACACGCCCCAAACGAGACTACGAGGTGGACGGACGGGACTACCATTTTATAGCGTCACGCGAACAGATGGAAAAGGACATACAGAACCATCTGTTTATCGAGGCGGGTCAGTACAATGACAATCTGTACGGTACGTCCGTTGCGTCGGTGCGCGAGGTCGCCGAAAAGGGCAAACACTGCATACTGGACGTGTCCGGTAACGCTATCAAGCGGCTGCAGGTCGCGCAACTATACCCGATCGCCATCTTCATCAAACCGATGTCGGTAGAATCGATCATGTACGTAGCGTTGTGTCGCATGAAACAATTTCCATGCTGGAAACTGACGAATGTTTTCTCTGTACATACGTTTGATCTTGCAGGGAAATGAATAGACGCATGACAGAGGAGCAGGCAAAGAAAACCTACGAACGAACGCTAAAGATGGAGCACGAGTTTGGCGAATACTTTACCGGTGAGGATACATAACGGCTCGCACAGTCGCTCCCATCTAGAGTCCTTCAAATTAAGCTGTATTTTGGGATTCATATTATTTAGAATATCAGTCGGGACATGTGTTTAATACTCAAAATCATTAGAAAACAACATTATGAACCTATTAATGTACTCAGACAGCCAAGCGTTTTGTCAAATTAGTAGCGCAGAGCCTCAAAAGTCGAAGCATTAAGATAAATATTGTTACTAGAATCGATTTAGCAGAACATTAATATCCACCCAACAGCTTTACTGGTCCTATTTTAGTTGGAAGCGACTGCTCATTTGATCGTAAAAACAATTTCACCATTAATTGTACTTTTTTGTTTCTCTCGCGCCCCCTTGACAGCCATCGTGCAAGGCGACACGATCGAGGAGATCTACAGCAAGGTGAAGAATGTCATCTGGTCTCAGGGCGGACCGACGATCTGGGTACCGTCGAAGGAATCTCTATGACCGCAGGCAAGCATCACCTGGACGCTGCCACCAAATATGCGCGCACGGCCCGTATCCCGTACCTCCGGCCACCATTGACGGGTAGAGCGGGACTAAAAGGGGTGCGTGCTTTGTGCAGTGAAGGACGGGAGAAGTGACAAAAAACAGAAAAATTGCGCGAAAATTGTAGGAGAAAAGTCAAACGAAAGCAACAAAAAAAAAATATTTGAAAACACGACAAAAAAAAAAAAAAACACACACACACACGTTAAACATATGTAGACGAAAGTGGCAGAAGAAACGCCCTCACTTATTTGCGGATACCTTTACGAACGTTAACGTATTTGTGTCGGGATGAGCTCCGAGAGGTATCGATAGATTGGTTGGAAGCGAAACAAAACGGGGGGAAAAGAAAATACACCGTTTGATATACATTTTGCAAACGGGGTAAGCAAGCGTATGCGGTGAAAGGAATATGGGAATTCTGATGTCGTAGCAGCATAATAGCGTAGATTGAGAACGATTGTAGATTTACACGTTTTTGCGCAGCTCGTTCCCTACCATTTGTCTCCTTTCATTCCCCTTGTTTCCCTCCTTTAAACCCCCTTCCTCCTCCTCTCCCCCTTATCCCGCCCTGCTGGGGGTGTCGAGGGGGATGGATTAGAGCGCAAAGCATTGTTACTTGAGAATTGGTGTAGCTAGCAAAATCATAACGCAGTCAGTATCGAATAGCAAAGAGGTACAGCAAACGGTGCTTTTAACAGCAAAAGGGATGCGAACATTGAACGGGAAGCGGTTGGCGTTGGCCCCATAGCAAAGATGGTAGCGTAACAAGATTGACATGATCGTATTTAAATCGAATACTAGACTCTTTAGGACGATGGCGTCATATTCTCCAAATCCCCCTTATCCCCCCCCCACATAACCCACATCCCTGTTTACACTCCTTCCCACACCACGCGTAGGGATGTAGCTTTGTTCGCCCCAGACTAGGCGTGAAGGAGCAGACTGGACGGAAGTCGGTAGCTTAGAAAATGGTTAATTGTATGGCAGATGGTATTGTACAGAATGAATGCTTTAGGCAATGAGACAGAGAGAATCGTTCGCGACACGACACACGGACACAAAAATGGAATATTAGCTGGTGTCCTTTATTAGCTCAACGTTAAAGCAGTCCCCGGGGTGAGAATGTTTCTTTTTTCATGCTTGTAACAAACAAACAAACAAACAAACAAAACACACGAGAAGAAAACAAGCGGTATCCTCCATTCGTTAAAGTAAGAAGCTACAGCATATCCAAAAAAATGATAACAAAACAAACAATATGGAGAAAGGAAACGCGTACACATACATACATACAAACAAAATGGAGCAAACGATTTGTGGCGGCTTAGGAACGGGGGTGACCACGAACATAATGATGTGTAGCCACACCGTGAAAGGGTATGCGCATGTATCCCTTTTCCATCTTCCTTCTGATCTCCCCCCCCCCCCCCCTTTCTTCCCCTTCCTTCACCTCCAACCCGCCCGGTCATCGGACGTTTTCCGTTTTCCCCACTATATCCCGTTAGTATACATATGCGAGGAATGTTGTTGTTTATTAAAAAGAGAAAAAGCAAAAAAACTTATGTAATTAATGATTTTTTTTATTGAATAATAATTTTATTTTAACTGTAACAAAACAAAACTCACATACACAAAAAAAAACAAACGCCTCCCCCCACGTTACAAAGGTTGCCGTTTGTGTGGAAAAGTGCTTGAAGGAAATTTTGTTATCGATAACTCCCGTTCAAACCGGGTAGTGTTGTATGAGGGGTAGGAGGGATGTATGTGGCAATTCTGTAGTTTTGTTTTAATTTGCTTAGTGTCGTTGTTTTAGTGGCGGTTTGTTTTCCGATCGGGCCGGATGTTCTTGCGATGTTTCGCCTCCCCAGTTTTACACGGTGCGCGTGTTCGTTCTGGGGTTTTTGTGCTGCTTTCTTTGTGGTACCGGTGGGGCACCGTGATGACCCCAGGCAAGGTGAGATTAGATTTCTATTAGGGCAAGTAAATTGAAAACCCCGTTTTTTTCTCACTGTTCAAACTATTGCGGTTGCGACAAATAGATATATCGTAGGATAGCAAAAGAAACATGTTCGGAGGCAGCAAACAGATTTTTTTTCCGCTCGTGATATTACTCTGTACCGACCGAACCGGCAGAACAGATTTTGTTTGGGAACAGCTACAGTATGGAGTGTGGATGTTGTTAAACTAATTTTATATTCTCTTTTGCTGTTCCGTTAACGATTAGACCGTTCAGGAAGGTATCACCTGGGAAGTAGAGCAGGCAGAAAAACAAGTAATATAAACACATTGCGGTGTAAACACCTTAAAAACACCACTCGAAAGTGCGGAAGTAAGTGATTGTTACACAACTTTAAATACATTTGCAAATCATGTAGACGAGAACAACCAAAAAAAAAAATAGTGGCGTGCAGAAGCATACATTTAAACCACTAAATGCAATAATAATTACACGTGCGAAAATACCAACACACAAACACATATTTCCCCAAACTAAAAGGACCAGCCACAGCCAGGCCCGAAGAGGCGAAAGCGTAACGGAAAGGAAGCGGCGAGACAGGCGACTTGATGCTAATGCTGGAACGTATCGTAAAGAGCCGTGGCTGTATGGAGGTAGCAAGTGTACATAGCCATACACTTATATACACGTGAGAAGAAGCATTATACCAACCCACTACCCCCTTTGCCCACGTGCAAGTAGTAAGGAGCTGCAGTAGCAATAGGTGAGTGAGGAAAAACCCGTCATTTTACAAAACATAACATTTACAGCGAAACATACGGAGGGCATACTCTAAAACAGTTTGTTACAATTTGTAGGGATTTCATGACGGCACGTTTGGCGACCATTGAACCGAGAGGGCACAGGAATGTAATGCGATTTTGACCGCTCGATTGATGCCGAATGAGAGACACATCCCCAGGTGGCGCACAGCAACAGAACAAAATTCACACAAAAACACACACACCTTTATTAGCGGACAATCAGGAAGAGGAAGCAAAAACCGCGGGCTCGTGGGCACGGTGTGCCGAATTATTCCCCATTTAAACCGATGGACGGTTCGTGTTTGCAGATGAATGGCTATAGCCGACTGGCGAGGAAAATTCGCGGAATGATGTTGATGTTTGTTTGTTTTTTTATTTTTAAAGTCGTCCAAACCGAACGGAAAACAGCAAGAAGCTGACATATTTAGCCAAGAGAGCCAAACGTATTCAGTATTTTTGCAGGGATGCAGGTGCGAGTGTGCGTTTTGTTTTGCACACAAAGGTACATACAGCTCCCCTTCTGTAGCCCACCCAAATCCGTTCCGTCCCACCCAGGACTGTGTGCCAAAACATTACGTTCCCATCTTGTAGCCCGGCTGCAACCAACCAACACACACGTATTGCTTCCTTGTTAACTGCTTGTTTACAGTACGGTTCCGTTCTCCTTTCCGTGCTCTCTAGTAGGGTAGGTTAATGTTATCGCTTCACGCGACGCTAGGAGGCACCAGGAGGAGTAGCTATTATTCTATTCACTTTGCGCTTTAGGCAGTGTTTTAGTTTGTGAAATATTTCGCACTCGGTAATAGACGCTTTAAGGTGTTATTTGGCAACAATTTGGACATTTTTCTCAAACCACCCCCCCTCCCACACACACCCACACGTTAGCAAACAGTAAAAGGGCAATAAAGGAAGCCTACACCGCTCCTACAAACTAGCCAAATACATATGCCCGCGCGCTATAGCAATTAATATCGAAATGTAAGTAAAGGCAAAAAACAAACTAACTAGGGAAAGAGTATTAAAACCCGAAAAACAAAACAATCTAAATCCAAACAGTTCAGAGCAAATTAAAATATACATAGCATTTGAGTGCACTAAAACCGAAATCTTTCAGCGTAGAATAGTTAAGGTTGGATGCGAAGCAGAGAAAGAGAGAGGGTGGAGGGTGTACGTTGATGTGAGAATTATTTCCGTTTTGCTGCTGATTTCCTTTTTGCCGGACTCGCTACACACACATATTAAAAAGCGGATTGTTACAGATTAAATCATTGCTTGGATACTTTTTTTTTGTTGTTGTTGATGTAAATTAAATATCAGATATATCGCAGCAACAAAAAAAAAACACACAACAAACCCCCTAATACAAAAAAAAAACCGAAAATACAATTTGCAAAACTAAAACCAACCAACATACACTATAAAAACAAGAACAACAACAAAAAAACAAAAGAAACCTTTAGACCTCGTTAACGGGAACGTAAAGCAAATATAAAGGCAACGTTAGGAAGCATACAACCGAAAACAAAAGCAAACAAGCAAATGCCAACACCCATTTTGTGCGTATGTAGATAAATACAATACAACTGTGTGTGTTCCGTGTATGTTAGAAGCAAAAAAAAAAACGGACACGAATGAATTAAAATGCCACAAAGCTGTAGAAAACAAAGCAAAAGTACAGATTAACGTCACAGCGTAAACACTGTGCAAGAGAAACGAACGCCGTGTGAAGATAAGAAGCAAACAAACCATACAAACACACAAAAATGAAAGGAAAGTGATGGGGAAAAATGGTGAAATGCTTTGAAATGTGCGACAAAGAAAGCGCCAGACAGCAGGAAAAGGGCAACTAGTGTTATCACATTATTCTTTATGGCGCGTTTGAGTTCCAAACCCAAAAGCGTAAAAAAGGAACACAAACAAACACTGCTTAGAGAGAGAGAAAAAGTAACAAAAAAGCATATAAATAAGCCAACCCTTCCCCCCATTAAAAAGAAGCAAAAAAAAAAGCAAACACATAAAACACAAACACTAACACGCACACACACAGAAGGAATGGAAAGGAATACATACATTAGGAAGCTGCCTTACATATAGTCCCACTTTTTTATAACAAAACAACAAACATAAAAAAAACAACAGCAATGCATTAAAGCGAACAATTACTAAATTTGAAATTTAGTCTAGTATGGTCGAGGGTCGAGAAATTAAGCCCTTTATAGAGTGTGAGCGTGTCTGTGGGTGCGCAATGTACAGCAGGAGATAAAGATAATTGAAGCGATTCAAAAGAAGAAAAAAAACGGGGTGAAAGGTGACTGCAGAAAGTTTATTCCTAATAACATGTTCTTGTCCCTACACCACCCCCCCATGCGTAGACCGTGTGTAGGCTGGAAAAACCAAGCTTGTTCGTTGATGGATGTTTTGTTTTATAAGTCCTTTTTTTTTTTTTGGTTGCACCTAAGATCTTTCGGTGTCCCCAATGGTCGCAACCAATAATGATAGATTATTACCAAAAATAAAATGATGGGCATCACAGCAGTGCCCAGCGAACCATCGGTTGAAAAAAAAAAAACAAAACGTTGCGGATGTTCATGTAATGGCGTTTGGTTTCGTTTGTCCAATTCCTTTTGTTTTGCACCAGGTGCGATTTAAGGGTGATGGCAAAGTTGTGTAGTGATGCAATGTTGTTTGAACAAAAAAAAAACACACAGTAGTAGATGATATACATATATAAATCAATTTATCGATCGAAACGGTAATGGCAGCAGGCAACTGCTGGACGAAATAGACACTCTCCCCCCCCTTTCCGGGTTCGCGTTAGTGTGGGCCTGTAATGTAACACACGTCAAGCTGTGACTGTGAAACATGTTCGGTTTAATGCAATTGTAGTCGCAACATTTTCCCACGCTTCGTAGCAGCTTTGTTGATTAGGGAGGCAGGGACGGAGGAGTTGTTAAGCGTGCGCAATAGTAACTTTGTGGTGTAACAAATAATAACGTTCCAAAGATCCAGCTCCAGTCATGAGAGACTCCTGATGATGCAGGTGCACTACAGGCGCAACCAATGTAAATTAGAACGCGAGTTGCAGGTTAATTAAAACAAGCTCTTTCAGATAAGTTAACGCTAATATGTTTCGCTTCAAATACAGGTTCATTATTAGTTTCGATTAACGCATGACCGATTTAAGCTTATTGTCTAAGCCAATTGAACGTATTAACCAGCGCTGCTAAAGCTGTGCAACACGTTGAAAGGGTTTAGCAGAGTCTTTGTTTCTTAAAAGCCAAGCGGCAAAGGGTTGCAGCTTTATGAAAATCAATGCAGCAAATACGTTTAGAAATCAGACAGACAGATAGGAAATTTCAACCTAAAGCCGGTCAAACATTTTGCCTGCTTTTATATTAATACCCCAAAAGGAGACGGGGTTGCATTATTAGTTGAAAGTTTTAATCCAACATGTGTTGCTGCATGAGTCGATAATTTTATTTCTTCTTTTGTTTAATTTATTGTGAATGTGTTACTTAATTATCGTACGTAGCCCCCCGGCTACTCGAATTGCACCCAGGTAATGGCAGGACGAAACAGATGCGTCAGAAGAGACCGTGTATCATAGCAGCATATGAGAAAAAAAACCCATTGCATAAAGCGAACACAAGCATCTATCCGGAGCGAAAAAGGCGAGGAAAAACGTACTAAACAAAGGAAGAAAAACAAAACGCATTTACGTACGAAACAGCGACACAGAAAACCAAAACCCGTTACAGCATTATATTGTTGATTGGAACGTGTAGGCGAATTGCGATGAAGTTAATGAAAGTGACCGAAGGAAAATGGGGTAGGCCAATTGCAAAAACAAACAAGCTGGTAAATAGATAGCACGAAATTGAATGGTATCCGGCGCGCGCGCGAAGGGAAAGAAACGATAGAAACAAAAGGCAACAACGGCACGAGCAAAAAGGCCACACCGCGCGGCCAAAACCGCTGGGTGGTGGTATAGTGCACCGGTGAACATTTCATCTGCACAAGGCACCGTTTGTGTGGCATAACAGGCATGGGAGTGAGGTTTAACACACAATTGTTTAAGTATTGTATTGCAATAAAACAAAAAAAAACCGTGACAGCAAGTTGGTGCAAAACTGATTGATTGGCGTGTGTGGTGTGTTTCTTTTTTATATGTTCGAAATGTTCGAAAATGTCTCGTCACGCCATACATAAAACATTCGGCGCTATAACATCAGCAGGCAGCGATAGTGCCCGAGAGGGTAAGTGTATTAATAAGAATTATGTTTGTTCCATTTTCTTTTGGGATTTTTGCGGTAAGTAATGCTTAAGGGCAGAAGTTCGAAGCCCGCCTCCTTCGAACTCCATACCTGTCACTCATGCAGTTCTCACAAAATCCTTCCCGATCACTCACCCCGGTTCTCGTAACTCACATCCCTGAAAGGTAGGACTTCTTTTTGCTTTCAAACTCAACTTAAATTTTTACATTTCCAAATGGATGGACCTTTCTGGCGGACGCATCAACGCCATCACTACATCTCAATTCACTCATCTCAGGAGGTCTACGACACCTCCTCTGTTGTGGATGACTTGAAAGGACCTTACGAGCTGAGCTACGAGGGCATAAGATGATACGCGAGTACTCAAGAGGTCTGCCATTTTTAGCTTACACACACAGGAAACAGCTTCAAACAATCCATAATAAATCAGGAGTACCAAAGGGTAGTATCCTCTTGGTCCTCTATTGTTTTCATTGTACCTTAATGACCTAAGCTATGTTCTCCCTGTACGGCTCATATTTATTTTATGCTGACGACGTTAGAATATTTTCAACAATACGGAATAACGATGCCTGCTATAAGCTGCAAAAGGTTCTAGACACTTTCTGTGCGTGGTGTTCGAACAATAATATGGAATTACCATTAAATAAGTGTTGTATAATGTCCTTGCATCGTCTAAAGCAACCACGTACATAAAATTATAATCTTCGAGAAAACGCTCATAAAAGACCTTGGTGTCGAATTAGACGACAAGCTTACTTTAAGGACGCACATTGAGAGCATTATTGACAGAGCTAACAGGATGTCGACAATCTGTAGAATTCAGAGATCCTCTATGTTTGAAATCTTTGTATGTCTGTTTAGTACGATCTATTCTCGAGTTTTGCTGTGTGGTGTAATAAGCTTGAATCTATTCAACGACGATTCGCTAAGGTCGCGGTTCGGTGTCTCCCTTGGGGAGGGAACTTCAGCATGCCCGACTATCGCACACGATGTCTGTTTTGCCACGAGGCCTGCAATCACTCGAGCACCGGCGAAAAACCTTACAAAGTGTGTTCATCGCTAAACTGCTTAGACATGAAGTTGACGCACCTGAGTTGCTTAAAAAATGTAAACGTATACGCACCAGCTAGAATTTACAGACAAAGAGCTTTTCTGCACAATGATTATAGAAGAACGGTAGCATCGTACAACGATCCTTGTTTGATAATGTGTAAGCCAGTTTAACACACATTTTGACCTATTCGATTTCAACATAAGTACTCAGTGTTTGAAGGTTAGGATTTTAGATTCGTACGCCCTCGATAATAAACAAAACTAATCTTATACCTTAATTTAAGTATACAAGGGTCAAGGTGCAGACCCATTAATTGTTAGTGAAATAAATAAATAAAACACGAAACGATAGAACAAATTTTCCGTGGAAAATTTCTGTTGACTTTAGAGGAAAAGTCGAAGAAATAGATCAGACCATTAATAGAGGACAAATACCCATAATTGAAAAAAAAAACCTTTTTCCAGCATAGAAATAAAGAACCTCAAGCTAAGAATTGAATGTCACCGTCACGTTTAGATGGTGTGTGGATCACAAAGTGTAGGGCAAGTCCACCGAATTGCAAATATCCGAATATTGCATATTACATCACAACTCAACACCTCAACAATCTTTGTGATATTTGGTCGTAAACTGCAGGTGGAAAAACCAGCAAAACTATAGCGTATTATAGTAAGGGGAAGCGATTTTAGCTTCCGTTCATGTTAATGTATTAACATGTTACATATATTAAAGAATCTGAAGTAAGTAAAATTAATCGTTAATGAAATCGAAACAAATACGGTAACGTGCATCGCGGCGGCGTAGTACATTCGGCATGATGTACTATTCGCATTTTTCGATTTTAAGTTTAGGGAACGCCAACGAAAACGGATATAGCTCGGGCATCTTCAGTTGAAGATTTACTATCGCGTGCGGCAACGGAGCATCCGACAATTTGGTGCGGAAGATGCACCGACGTAATTGGCCCGTCACCGGATTACGGACGATCACATCAATGCCACCTTTGGCACGCTTTTTTAACGCGTAAGAAATCTGACTTGTGCGGCGGAAGTTAGCCGCGGTCAGATTTCCTATTTGTAGTAGTTCATCAGCTAGCTGCAGGCGCATCTGTGAAACAAAACATTCCCTTTTCATGTTTTTTGTGTGTTCTTGTAGCCGAAATGCTTGCATGTACAGCTTACCCCTTCAATGCACTTCGTTTGATGCTGGATGGATGATATGTTTCCGAGTGGTTGCAGCAGAGCAAAAGGTTTCTCGTCCTCGTTTGTGAGAGATGGTTCCTCGCATATTTCGTTCTAAGAAATGGCACGATGCAGGGTAAAGAATAAGTAGGAAATAGCAATTATGGTTGTCTAAACATCGGCGCCTCACCATGTCATATTGGACGTATACTCGATTCAGGTCGATGGTGGACGCTTTTGGAAAGTCATAAATACGAAACTTTACCACCGTGTGCGGTTTGCGGCTGCTAACCGGTCGCAAATAGAATGTTTTAATGTACAGCTCCTTAGGTTTTTCCTCGAGCTTAGTAGGGGAGCGCATTACTAGCTGAACACCCCGGCTGGCCAGTCGGTAAATGATCTCCGCTGTTTGGCGCTTCGAGAAAAAGTTATTGGCTGTCAGATTATTCACTTGTATAATTTCCGCCCAGAGCGGGATGCCAATCTGAAACGAGGAAAGTGCGATGGATTTTTCAAGCAGCGCGAAACTACGAAACGAAAAACGACGAATGAAATTACCTCCGTTCGGCCCATTCCCACGTAATGCAGGGTTGATATTTTTGCAATCGGGCAAAGTGTTTGGTAGCGCGCCCGATCCTCATCACTAATAGGGATGTTGGTGTTCTGCAACAAAAAAAAAAGCGTTTGAATTGTAAATAGTTAACACAGCAGGTAATCCATCCTTCCACAGGGAAAAACCATTCTAACCTGCTCCGGGCGGATGAAAAGACCCATCTGACGAAGCTTCGTCACCTTATTGATCTTTTTCATCTGCACCTTTAACGCCAGGTACGATCCCGGCCCGTCCGTTAGTGAGCTTCGTGTGATTTTACGATCCAATGTTTTGTAGAGCTGATTGCGAAATAAAAGTGTAACGCCCTTTTTTGCTTTACGATCGAATGTGGCCATCATCTGTGCCGTCGATTTAAAACGATTCATACTGCGACCGTCGATCGTGACGATTTCGTCACCCGGCTTAATAGAATCCTGAAATTGATGTGCACACAGGTGAACCAAAGGTTCTTTGTCATGATGCTGAAGCTATATAACTATACTGATTATTACCACCAGCGGCCTCTCAAAGCCCACCTCCCGTACGGCCGTCACAACTCCAATCGTGGGTAGGGTGAATGCAACGTAAACGTCACAGTAAGGCGACATTAACAGTTGATGCTGAAAAATGTACGTGCAGGTGTAAAACGTTAATTAGCCAGGCCTGCAAATGGAAGCACCCCCCCCCCCCCCCAAAACCCAAAACATTCTAACCCGGTTCATTTTAATAAACAGCTCCTTCTGCTTTGTATCGATCCACATCACCTGTACGTCCATCTGGGCGTACGGTCCCGGTGGTTTCAACAAACCGGAGTGGACGATTTTGGCGTCCAGCACGCCAGTAATCGGATGTCGCACAACGATTTTTATCCCCGTTTTGGCCTCCTCGCGTATGTATTGCTTTACATGCCGGGCGCTGCGAAAATCATCTGCCGTGTTGTCGTCGATCTGTACTATTTCTACCCCTTGCACCATACGCATCTGAAACGAAAGCAATAAGGTGTTGAAAACGGATCAAAGGATGCTACGATCATCAATACCTGGTTGCGCCGCATCGATTCGTAACGCATCGAGACAACTTTCGCAATGGTCCGAAGGGTCGAATAACGCTGGCCGGTCTCGTTACGGTGGCGTGGAATCGCGTAATTTTGATCCTGCAAAGCGTGTATGTGAATAGCGTTAATGTTGTGCAAAGGCTGAGAATGTATGCTACCGAAAACAAACTAACCTCATCAAAGCGGACATAAAGTCCTTTCAGCAGAACATTGGAAAGCACATCGTTTATCATTGGCTGTATGTACACCAACGCCCACGGCGAGTCGCTCTCTAACGAATGCGGTGAGAAATTTTTTACGGTAATCATTCCGCTGGCAGGATTGCGGAACACCATTACAATCTCTATGTCGTAAAAGCTAAATTCCTCGAGGGAACTGATCATATGGTGCGTGTTCACAAAGTCGTGCGCGGTGTAGTGCTCCACCTGCACGAGCTCATCTCCCGGTGCAATGGGGAACTGAAATTACGTGTGTTGATTAGTCGTGGCCGAAACGAAAATGCGAGAACGATTAATATCTTACCTTCTCACGCGCCATACCAATCCAATTCATCGCTCTAATTCTCCCCATGGAGGGCAGTGTCGTAAAACGCCGACCGGCATGATTCCTCGCCGGAGGCTGTGTGTGTCGCTGGTACTGCAAAGAAAAGAAAAAAAAAACGCAATACGTATGGAATAAGTATGGAGGCAAACAAAAATCATTCCACCAAAAGGCGATACTTACCTCATCCATATATAAAAAAAAGGGCCGCATTCTCATTTTCGTTCCCGTCGACATGATTTTTTTGGTTTTCTGGAGCGCAGACACAGCTTAGAACACTTAAGACAACCGCAGGCTACGAGATGCACCGAAGAAAAGAACTGCGCTAGCTAAGCAGCAGGCGTCACTGCTGAAAGTAGTGGTGATGGGCTATGACGTTCCGCTCCATCGGTAGCGGAGTTTAAATTTTTGACGGTTGACGGTTTGTGAAGTGAATTGGGGTGGGGTTTTCAATTTGTTACAATTTATTTTAGAATAACGCTTCGCTTTGGGATGTTATAATAATTATGTTGTCCTAATTGTCGGTACAACTATTAATTTTGATTATGCTTGCTAATACCCGGATTCGATATTTTACGCTGAGATTTTTAAAACGATGAGTTGAAAGGGAATGATTAGGAAACGCAGAAAAAGTGGAAATTATTTTCCGAAAAAACAAAACGAATCGCGATTCGAATTTACCGAATAAGCACGTAAGTGCTCTCTTAACTTAACTTACGAATTAGAAATGTAACCTCTAGACGAAGGGGGTACAAAAGTCTCCCTTATCACCTGTATATAATATTAATTTAATTAAAAGCAATATTATATAATAAATAAATAATTTACAGCCTAAAAATTTTAAACCAAATGTTCAAAAACGATTTTTTTTTTGCCAAAAATACGAAAATTTAAGCTAAACCGCCTAACCATACTTATAACTGTTATTGCTCTTTCATGTTGGCAATTATGATTTTGCTAGTTTGACATAGCGAGATAGCTGAGAATGAGTGTTTGATATTTCTCCAAAATATTTTTCTGTCACTGGCCCCGTCATTTCGACTACGCTCGTGTGTGGTGCTGTACCGAGTAGCGGGTGGTAAGTTAGGTTTATAATTTTATCTATTATTTTAATTTTACATTAAATTAAAATTAAATTATCCTCCATTAAAAATATCCTCCGTGACAAAGATTCGGTTAATTTCATGGTGCGTGAGAGTAAACAATGGCGCATTAGAGTGCGTAGTGCGGCTCACACACACACACACATACACAAAACTTGTACAAATGGTGCAGGTGGTACATTTCAGGCACAGTTCTTGCATCCTTGTGTTTTTCGAGCAAGTGCGTTGGGTTTTTTCCCCTCGTCCACGAGAACTGCGCGTTTTATTGCTTCAGTCGGTGCGCCGCACATCTCCACACACGCAGAATTTCGCGTCGTCTTAGCCTGCGGGGGCTTTCTTTTCCGCTGGGGATCAGAGTTTTGAGGTTTCATTACCACCAACGTTGCTTTATAGGTGAGGTGCTGGAAGAAAAAAAAAAACAGAATTACTGGAAGGTATGGATTGTTCATTCGAATGTCTCTTCCCACTTAACTTCGTTCTTCACCGAGTTTTCAGATGAAGTTGGATGCTTACCCAAAGGATGTGACATTAATGGCTGTATCGGGTCGGGAGGTTGAGAAAATTTTTCGTCTCTCGCCCTTTGTGCATTCCTTTTCGTTGTTCAGCATTGCTAATGGAGTGCATACGGGGGACTGCATTCAGTGCTAATTTTTGCATTTTTCTTTTCCAGTAGGTTTTATTGCCCCTTACACGAAATCAATGGCTGATTGCAAATAAGGCGTTGGAGTAGGCTTATGCAACCGTTTTTGTGTCAGTTGGTTTGCTTAATCTTACGGATGACAGATGAAGCCAGCTTCGTCGCAGCAACAGGTGCGGTTTTTGCAGTTCCATTCGGTCTTTGCTGAGTAGTACCCCACGACTTTTCAAGACATTGCTTCCTGGTAATTTGCCTTATCCTTGCTATGCTCGGTTTGCCAGTATTTATATTCCAGCCAGTACTATTGTTATTGTTGAGGTCGGCAATTGATTCGTCCGGAACGAGACTGTAAGAACAAAAAAAGGGAAAACATGTAATTGCACAATTTGAAACTTCTCACTACAATTTTTATCTTGCAATGTCATCGGCCAAGTCCAGTGCTTCACAGATGTCCAACACAGAACAATGTTTTCATCAAATTTGTGTTTAAATTCGGAGTTGAGAGGTTTAAATTCCTCAACCACTAGTGCATTATTTTTAGGAATTCCAGCAGAAAAACGTTTGGTGCGGCAAAAAAAAATGGTTAATAGGCTTGACAAGCGTCAAGTAGTTTCTGTTTATAAGACACAGGGAAATACTGCAGCGTCCGGGTTGTGAGGGCAAATTTAATGACGCTCGGTCGAGGTTGGATTTTACGACTGTTTATAATTTGGAACTTGGGACACGCGAGGGGTCGCAACCATTCACAACTCTCATCCCGCCACGCAAATGTCGCATAAACAGAAAATGCGATGCTGCTCGTGAGCTAGATGAGCTACAACGGTAGGGTTGTGGCCACCCGAGCAACGCATCGCGTGCTCCAGAACCGGAAGGCAACACTCGCGACCGGATGAAAGCGAGCCCTCGGTTACTACGGGGAAGCACCATAACGATAATAGGAATGGGAAGGGGGAATGGAAAATTTGTGATACTCCATTGGTTGGGCAAACATTTAACAGCTTGATGAACAGCTAATTTGAACAATTTAACAGCTAATTTGAACCTTTTCCCCGTCCAGAGCTGGTACAAAGATTCGGTATCATCAATTATCTAAGCTGATATGCAGTGAAATGTAACCAAACAATTACACTGTTCGTTTATCCAATTCCGTTTGAATATTTCCGATGAACCCTACGATTGCTGTTGCTCCTGTTATTCTAACAATTTACTTAATTTCTTACCATCCCCAGAACTCCCCAAAAAAAACGGGAAATAATGACAACAATTCCGGAATATCGGATCACGCTGCATGCGCCAGAGTATATCATAAACAGATATTTCGGTAAGAGGATCTAAGAGGCGCACTATGAGAAGAAGGCAACCAATGTAATCTTAATTTTTACAGATCGCTGCATGTACGCCTTCTTATTCTATAGGCAAATTATGTTGCCAGGTGGATACATCAGCGAGGAATTTGAAGGCGAACGGCATTTCATTGCAGCTCATTGGGAAGTACGACAATACATCGAAACTATTTTCCGGAAACTACGAGGTACGGTATGGACAACGTTGGATTGTAAGAGCACGTAAGAACAAGAGATGGGGTTCCCTTTTGTGTTTACAGAATGCAGACGAGGTGTAAAAACATGCAACTTGGTTTTGTATGTCTTCATGCGGCAGGACAGGAACTTTCTCGAGCGCTGGGTATTCGAAATTAACACCGATTTTTGCGGCCCTTCTCATGCAGCACCAACGCTGGCAGAGTTGATTAAAAAAGTACGCGAGCAACTTCGCGTTCTCCCCTTACTGAAACAGGGGACCTATGTTAAAATTGGAATAAACAAGAAGTGGAATTAGTGATCATTCCGTGAAAGAAAAATAAAAACTAATATCGCTTTACCGCAATGCTTTCTTTGTTCGGAGTCTGTGCGTGGTTTTAAGCGAGGAAGTTGTCTAGCTTCCGATCGGCAGCAGTGGCGCCATTCGATGCGTCATGATCATGCAAAGCCGTTTGCCGGGTGTTTTCTTCCGAGAGGTCATCGGATCGCCCAGCTCGCATGGGGACCGTTGGCGCCGAAAGTCTCGCCACATTCGCATCCGTCCGGCGACAACATGGGCACCGGAAATAAATTCCCCCCTCGTCGACATGACACCCGTCAATGTTCGCTATTGTACAGCTGCGGCCATTGGCACCAAGCCGAAGTTAAGGGATAAGCTCTGATTTTTTTCCCTCGTCGTGCCTCGATCTTCACCGTGCAAAATATGGGAGAAGCTGTTGGGATTTTCATTGTTCTGGAACGTGATTTACGACTTGGTTTTGTCAGTAAAGAGTAGTTGTGGTCGACGACGAAGAAAGATCGAAAGACGACGATCCGTTCATTTCGATGAGCTCCGCTGTTCGAGAATTGCCAATAGTTCACACAACAGAAGTGTGTTTGTCGACAGTTTATGAGAGGTAAAATCGAAACCTAAGCACAACATTCCTATCCAGTTTGTTGCACCACTCTCCACCATGGTGGAATTTGCAAACTTCCGGACATCGATAAACGGTTTCAAGTTCCACCCCTTCGATTGGAACACAAGGCCAACAAAAAGTCACATGCCAATTCAACGATATAACACTGGAAGAGTTAAAATTACCCGTCATGAAAAATGGAGGAAGTCGACTGTGATAGAACAATTGCACAGCGCATCACACCCGGCAATACCAGCAACGCACACACGCGGTTTCCGAAAGATTCGTTTGATCTGCTATCCGCAAAGATATTTCGTTCTATTTTACACATTCTATTTTATCATAACAGAAAACTTTCCGATGGCGCATCAGAACAGGAAAGGTAATACGTATTAGGGCAGACAGATGGAATGGGAGCTTTGCAACACTTCACTAAATCACTCGAAAACGCGCACACGATCCGCTATCTATTTAGCGTATCGCTACTAGGCTTACGATCAAACCCCTGGGAAGAGATTTCGGTTCAAGGAGTAGAATAAAGGCAATACAAATCCAACACACCGTATACGTATCGAGCGAACTAACCGTCCTGCATTATGTGTGGCTCCGTATCGATGCCGTGCGACCAACACTTTTACCTTCCTGCTAACGGAACGGTTTATGAGTGTGTGAGAAAGTTCAGAAAGGATGTCGTTATTAGTGTTCGAAATCAGCGATCTAGCGATAGCGATGGATCGATTAAAATACGCACACATAGGCGCCAACAAAACAGCTCAGTGTGTAGGTTGTGCTCGCTTGTTACAGTGCCTGCCAAAAAAAAAACAAGTACACCATACACGATTTATCAACTCAGGGGTGCGATGTTAGGAGCTGTCATCATCCTAGGAGAAAACTAAGGTTAATCTAGCCTCAAATCAGGTTAAATCGTAGCTTATCAGGGCAAAACATAATTAAAATTATAAAATGGAAATAACTGTGATGCTTTTGCGTAACTTTTGTGGCAAAGATGATCTTGTGGTATTATTTATTTAAACGCAGTGCAGGCAGTCCCCGAGATACGTTATTAATGCGGACCCGCTATAACCCAGGAAAAATCCGCGTAAGTCGAATCCTGGTGCAATTTCGTTAATACCTCAACGTCACAGAGTCGACTTCCTTCTCGGCATTTAATTTATGCAGCGAATCAGGCGATTTTTAGAAAGATTACATTAAAATAAGTTAAAAACAAAGGTTTTATTTGACAAAAAAGGTATTTTCGAACAATTTTTCACAATTTTGCTAAAAATTTTGTGCTAGCTCAGTTGTCAAATTTCCAAAAACCGCGTATCTCCGAATCCGCGTACCTCGGAGACTGCCTGTACTTTCCATAAACGAAAAGAAGGTTAAAGTTTGGTTGTGAAAACATGTTGTGATTGATACAAATTCGTCTGTTATGGTTCATGGTTAAAAGCAACATAAAGGCATAGATTCGTACAACATAAATTCTTTTCAGATACCGTTTCCTTCATTAGCGAGGCCCCTTTCATTCGTATGGATAATGCTCGCAAATTTTGGGGTGACTCATTTTTTTACAAACGAAAAAAAGAAATTCTTGTTGACTTTATATTTCACGGATTGTTCTAAGGCAGGAGACTTGGCGCCTATTTTGGAGGCCAGGTGTATCCACTCACTGCACGCATGATCGCGGGACATTACCCTTTGTTTTGCAGTTCATCCGAACCACCGGACGATCGTGCAGCACAGTAAAGGTGAGTTCCCATTCGTGCGCTCAAAGCAGTGCGTTCATTTCAGGGACCCTGCATCGCAGCGATTGGAATTAGCTAACCACCCGCACTAGCGATGAAGGATTTTTGTGATTTTTAACGTGGTTAATAATTTACCAGATTGTCAAAGAATTTTCAACGACTTTGTTCTATTGGAAAATATTTAATAAATTAGAGTTAAATAAAAAAAACAACAAAAAAATTATTTTGCGGTCCCTGGATCAGCAAAGCCCCACTGATATTGAGTTTCCGTTGATGGCAGCATCGGAGCTCGGTCGGTCGGGGTGTCACCGGTATGTCGCTACCTCCTGTCCATTCCTCCACGCCAGACGATCCCCACAAACTCGGGCCAAATGCACGACGCATTTTTCGAATGCATTCTGAACGCGGTGGGGGTGGGGGTGCGTTACTAAGCCAGAAGCAATAGAAAAGGGAGCGCGATCATATTCATTACCGAAGGAGTGACAGAGGCAGCATGATAAAATGAGGATGAATTTGAGTGACGTTTCCCCTGGCCGAATCAGAGCTCAATTCTTTCGGAAATGTTGAGTACATTTGATGGAAAGCTTTATAAGTGGGTAGCACGTATGAGCTCCAGAACAATTAGCCTTACCGTGTCGCTGCGAAGATACATTTTACCATACAGCCTCCTGACGGCCGATCGGCATTTGGCGACAGTTTTGAAGACATTCGAACGCGCTTGGAAGAGAATCTGCACGATGGAACCGATAAAGGCTCGTCACGTCAATCTGAACATTACCTTGTCCACCGTTCGCGACTATTTGTGTGAGTATGGCGGAGTATGTGCGATCGTGCATTCTATCGATATCGATGTTATGATATTTTTTTTCCACAGCGAACTGCATTAAAGGTATCCTCTCCCAACGAGGCATCTATCCAACACGTGGTTTTACCACCGACGAACAGCGACGTGCAAATGATGCAAAAATTGAAAGCTACATCAACGCAGTGGTGGCCGATGTCGAAGGTAACCTATTTTCCACTGCCACTGTCCGCTGGGCTGATTAAACAGAGTTAATTTTCCGTTTGCAGAATTGGTAAAGAGAAAGACATTCACGACCGTCATGGTCGTTTTATGGAAGGAGGGTAAAATGTCGGAGAGTTGGTTCGTGCACATCAACGTGCTGTGCTACCAGGAACCCACATCATCCATCACGAACTTCCTGCCGAAGCTGATCGACTATATGAATCAAATAATGTTTGCGTCCGGATCGTACAACACTAATCAGCGCTATACGTTCACCTTGAGCCTATCTGTGGTGTATCCTGGCGTATAAAACCAGCAACCCTCGTGTCTTAATACAGGCGTAACTCCACCAGGTTACATTAATCCATAAAAAAAAAAATACTTATATACAACCGATCTGAAACAAAACATTACCTAAATGAACAAACAATGAGCAAAATGGTAGGAGTGGTGGCGATAAAATAGGAATGAAGGTGGAGGAAAATGTGGAAGGAGGCTAGGGATGGATAGTAGTCGAAATAGGGGAAGAAACGATTGAAATATTTTTTTTTTATTTATTTAAATTCCATTATGACGGCAATGCCGTATTTTCAAACGATTGAAATATTTAATTACTAATAATAAACAGTCGGAGCTTGTATCGGAAATGCAAGGGCAGAAGCAAGGGATGCTGCGAGTTGGCGGAAACGAGGATTACGGTAGGGAGAGTAGAAATTGATAAGAGAAAGGAGATCTGACAATCAGTATACGGTGATCTTGCGCAAGAAATCCTACGTTTATATTAGCTTTTCAAATATTTCATTAATATGAGGGCTTAGCGGCGAAATTGTATTGCTTAAATATATATGCGAAGATCACAAAAGAAAAGTACACAATTCAATAGGAACATATCGAGGGAGGGGTGAAAATTTATTGAAAAGCGAAAGAGCCGCTCGCACTCAGTGACAGTCTGAAGATATGTACTGATATGAATGAATAAATTTTAAATGATGCTTCATACATTTTGGTACTATTATTTAAATTATTTCTCCCTTTGCTACGTCTGCTCTGCCCATTTATGTCCTACCGTCTCTTCGTTCTCCCTCTAGTCGCATCGCACGGTATTTATATTGTGGGTAAAAATGGTCCAGAAGGGATCCTAAAGGAAGTGTTTGATTTTTTTTTCCGTCTTCCCTGACCATGGATAGTGAGTGTTAAATGCATGATCGCCTATGACACTGTGACCCACTTTAGTGTGGTAACAAAGGCAAAAAAGCAAAACTGCACGGTGGTGTGTGTGTGTGTGCGTGCATCGCGACATACGCGAATCACCGCTGTAAAGAAAAGAACCATTGTTTAGTGTCAAACGTTAGAAAAGCTCCACCGCACAGGACAAAAATGCGTACACATCGTCAGAAACGCGTTGGTTTATCAATCGCATTCCATTTCAACACTACCCCCTCTCCCCCTTCTTTCCTACCGCCAACCCCTTTACCTACTACCCCCTACCCTTCAACCATCACCCTACCTCCCATCCCCTCACCTCAACCCCCTCCACCTCTAACCCCTTCCACCTCTAACCCCTTCCACCTCTAACCCTTCTACCCCTTACCCCATCAACATGCTAGACCCAAGTGACAACTCATGGGCTGCACTAGAAGTTCATTTAGTTACGTGCCTTCCCCAGGAATCGACGCATATTGTAGCGTACGGGCAGAAAGTTGGCGAACAATTTGGTTTGGTGAAAAAACGCAGCAACATGACTACAATCCCAGAATATTGCGTTAAGCTCCATGCGCCGGCGTTTATCATCGATGAAAATTGGCGTGAGTAGCACTGAAGGTGCTCCAGGAGGCGCCCAATTGTGAGATTAATTGTGTGCGTATTTTTCCAGAGCGCTGCCTGTACACCTTGCTCTATCGCAGGCAGATCATTTTAACGCACGGTTATGCAGGCGAGCTATTTGACGGAGAGCTGCTGTACGTTCCGAAGGACAGGGAAATAAGGGCATTCGTCGAATCCGTTATTGCGGAAATAAAAGGTATGGCTTACTCCCCTTTTTGCTGCGATTTTGGAGTTGGATAAATACGAGTTTCGTTCCCTTTCGTGTTGACAGAAAGGAATCGTGGTCTGAAAAGATACAACGTGACCTTGTACATCTATAAGGTGGCTAACTTTGAGCTTACTGAGCGCTGGGTATTTGAGGTTAATACCGATTATGATGCCACTGCGCAGCTTTCATCAAAGCGCGGCGATTTTATTGGGAAAATAGCTGAGAAAATCGACGCTTTACTCCCATTGACAGAAACGTGCTTCTTTGCAGTAATGATGCGAGATTCGGCGGAAACGCAATCATCCTGATGGCGATACTCTTCACATGAAAACGCGATACCACTCCCAAGTCGGTTACAATTGAAATGATCATGCGTTTGTGTCTGAAAATTGTGAAATAATAAAAGTTGTGCACATTATACATCCACCTTCGTCGCAAGTGTTCCAGTCGTTATGGTACGATGACAGTACTGTACATGGCTTTACTGCAATGCTTTCTTTGTTCGGAGCCTGTGCGTGGTTTTTTGCGAGGAAGTTGTCTAGCTTCCGATCGGCAGCAGTGGCGCCATTCGATGCGTCATGATCATGCAAAGCCTCTCTGCCGGGTGTTTTCTTCCGAGAGGTCATCGGATCGCCCAGCTCGCATGGGGACCGTTGGCGCCGAAAGTCTCGCCACATTCGCATCCGTCCGGCGACAACATGGGCACCGGAAATAATTTCCCCCCTCGTCGACATGACACCCGTCAATGTTCGCTATTGTACAGCTGCGGCCGTTGGCGCCAAGCCGAAGTTAAGGGATAAGCTCTGATTTTTTCCCTCGTCGTGCCTCGATCTTCACCGTGCAAAATATGGGAGAAGCTGTTGGGATTTTCATTGTTCTGGAACGTGATTTACGACTTGGTTTTGTCAGTAAAGAGTAGTTGTGGTCGACGACGAAGAAAGATCGAAAGACGACGATCCGCTCATTTCGATGAGCTCCGCTGTTCGAGAATTATTAGTATAAACATCCTGTTTTTCCTCTTGATTTGCTGTACTCTTATCAAATTTTTGCTTTTCTTGTCGATGATATTGAAATGAGTTGTGAAAACTTGAAATGAGTTGTGATATTGAAATGAGTTGTAAAATGAGTTTGAAAACTAAAATCAAGTCAAGTTTTTGTGTTGAAAGACTACCTCCATGATCAAACAAACATCAGCAAAGTATCGAAAACAAAGTTCCCTTGCGTACAACTCAGAGTTCTATTGCGTAGCCCTGAAACCGGGCCGTTAAGCTAGTCTATATAAAAACGTTTGTATGAGGTAAGGAGAACCATAACGCCACTACTTGGATCACATTTTCTACGATTTACGTACATTTATGATTCCTGATAAGTCCAACGCCTTCTACGATTTTCTCGCCCAAGGTACAGTTTCCAATCGGTATACTTTTTCGGTAACAATCAGCAAAATTTCTTAGCAACCTGTTCCGCTCATGTAGATGTTTTAGGCGATGAACAAAAATTAACGGTTGACTTCTGTGGTGAGCTACTACTTACTGAACTTTTTCAACAATTGATCATGTTTTATAGCATTCTTTGATCCATTAGGTGCAGGACCACGAGAGTTGCCAAAATGCTGACAAATTTGTCCAATGACTAAATCAGCTGGGCAACTGTGATACCGTTGCCGCGCACACAATTGATTTCAGATTTCCGATACTAGGAGAGCATGTTTTTCAAGAGGTGGAAAAAAATTTGCGCTGCAGGTGAAATAACCTGCCCATCACTATTGCAATAAATAATTTGCCCATCACTATTGCATTGCCTACTATCAAACCCGTGAGAGCGTTCACTAGTTTAAGGAAGATGCTGTTTTCAGATTTCCGATACCAGGAGAGCATCCACGGAAGAGCACCTAGTACAGCAATTTTGCTCGAAACCGCCGAAAGGTATGCAATGTTTAAACACTAACTTTCCCGTTGGTCGTGAAAAATTTCTTCGAAAACTCCAGTTTCCGAGTGTATAGTACCAGGAGAGCATCCACGGAAGAGGTAGCTCCTGGTACTGCGCCGTAAGGTATGCAATGTTTATACACTAACTTTGTAACCAACTTTCCGCCGTAAGGTATGCAATGTTTATACACTAACTTTGCAAACAATTTTCCGCCGTAAGGTATGCAATGTTTATACACTAACTTTGCAACCAATTTTCCGCCGTAAAGTATGCAATGTTTATACACTAATTTTGCAACCAATTTTCCGCCGTAAGGTATGCAATGTTTATACACTAATTTTGCTACCAATTTTCCGCCGTAAGGTATGCAATGTTTATACACTAATTTTGCAACCAATTTTCCGCCAGATGTTGTTAGACTGCAATTGTTTTAAAGTTTCCAATTCGAAATCCATACGGTTGAAGATAATCGCCGCGAAATCGTTGATCTAAATTAAAAAAAGAACACGAAAAAAGATACTTGAAGAAATCAAGTATGCATTGATATAAAAACGATGTATTCAGTGAAGAACCTATCATAATAGTCTTGCTAAAACCTTGTCTTGCGTGCTGAAAGCGGTTTCGTTTTTTTGCATTGAAAAATCAGTTTGTTTGAGAAAAATTAGTGAGTGCTTTGTGGTGTTGTATCCCTATAATTGGCTACTGACTATCAAATTGTGCCTGAGGAGCACGTAGTGTGTTTCATACTGATGCAAATGTGACGAAATGATCGCAAGTGTCTTCACGATGACCGA
This sequence comes from Anopheles moucheti, assembly GCF_943734755.1. Taxonomy (NCBI): domain Eukaryota; kingdom Metazoa; phylum Arthropoda; class Insecta; order Diptera; family Culicidae; genus Anopheles; species Anopheles moucheti. The sequence continues at coordinate 11,826,998 of NC_069142.1, forward strand.
CGAGATCGGCCCAGAAATTCTTGGATTTCTTGACGCACGGACAACCGACCTAAAATTGGAGCATCAAGCTTCATACGCGAAGATCAAGCGAACGATCGAAATTCACATTAATATGTGCCACTAGAGTTGACAAAATGCTGACAAATTTGACCAATGACCAAATCAGCTGGTCAACTGTGAAAACCACTATACCGTTGCCGCGCACACAATTGTTTTCAAATTTCCGATACCAGGAGAGCATGGTTTCCCAGAGGTGACATCTGCAGCCTGGGACAATTTTGCCCATCACAATTGCTATTGCATACTATCAAACACGTAAGAACGATCGCTAATAAGTAATATCAATAAAACGGAAAGCCTCCTTCATCTCGCTCAAACTTTCCGTCGGCTGGTACGAAATTCCATACAAAACCAGCTGTTTTCCGATTTCCGATACCAGGAAAGCATCCACGGAAGAGGTAGCACCTTGTACAGCAATTTTGGTCGAAAACCGCCGAGAGGTATGCAATGTTAAAAACATTAATTTTCCCGTTGGTCGAGAAAAAATTCTTCGAAAACTACCAGTTTCCGACTATGTAATACCAGGAAAGCATCCACCCCCTTTCATCGTTTTTATTTTTAATTAGAGGCCCCAACTATAATCCCGCCCTGGACCTCCAAGGGGGTTGATCCTCCACTGGTGGGGTAGAAAGCTTCACATTGGAATTATACGTAAAAAATAAAGTGTCATCTTGCTTAAGGAACTAAACAAACTTACCTTCAAAATACTTTCAGTTAAGTCCATTGAAATATAGTGTATTAAAACAAATCTGATAGAAGCTTTATAAAGTGTTTCTGTTATGTGTAGGAAGAAAATACGCCAGCAAATTTTTTTGATTGAATTGATTCGCTTAGAAAAAAACGAAAAACAAAAGAGCAAACACACGTACACATGGGCTGGAGTAATTTTTTACAGGAGGAATGTGTTTGGATTGATTTATTTTCGCAGCGATTTTTTTTATAACGGTTATAAAACATTTCATAATCTTAACAACGTCTTTATTTTTTTTTTAGTTCAAGTGTTTTGTTTCTCCATCGCTTCTCTCAGCACACTCGTCACACACACACACACTGTCTTCATTATGGGTTCTGTGTTTGTTTTCGCGTTCGCTACCTTGCTTTTTTTCGCACGGTCGTTCGTTTCCTTTCGTGTTTTCTTTCGCTGTCTGTCATTTTCTTCGGCTCTGTTTTTCTATTTTGCATGTCCTTCCAGCCCTTTTCAACGCTGGTCTTAGCTATTTACTTCCTTCTGCTAGTTTTCATTCCCTACACGTACGCACACACACTCACACACACGCGCACACTCACATACACACAAAGGTTTGTTTGTGGTTCGTGTGGTAATTTATTGTTAACATATGCTTTAAATAGATTGCGTGCTTCCCTTATTATAAAAAGAAACTTTCGTTCACTGTTGCTTATTGACAGTTCAAAAAGAAGGCAGGCTCTTAATAAGCTTTAAAAAGTCAATTTCGTTTCAACCTGTGCATTAAGCGGCTGGAAACACCACATTGCCTACATTTCGGCGCGTTGCATTCTAGGAAACTTAGGTTCAAACAGTGAACGGTATGTTTGAGGATGTGTGCAGATGCTCCATATGGTAATATTTACTGGTGTGTGCGTGTGTGTGTAAGGATATGTGTGCTTTCGAGTATTCGCATTTGTTTCCTTGCCTGCAGCGTTTAACCATGATGTTTACGATTTGTTTTTGTCAAAAGTTTGACCTTTTGCTAGTAAGTGGTAGTAAATAGTTATTATTATTAATCATAATAATAACTGTGATAATAATAATAGTAATAATAATAGTAATAATAATAATACTAATAACAATATTCTTATCGTTCTTCGCCTTCCTCACACATCTCTACAATGCACAAACACAGACCCACGCACACACAATTATACACATACACACACAAGAACACATTCATCGTTACGCAACTGCAAGTCGTGCATTATTGTGTGTATGCGTGTGCGATTCATTTTAGAACAGTTTCGATTTTGCACGTGTGTGTGTGTTTCTTATGCATTTATCTTCTTTCGTGTTCACCTTGTTTTGCTTGTTTTGCTCTCGTTTTTTGTTGTTGTTGTTTTTGTTTCAAGTGTGCTGTTGTTGTTCTTCGTTTTCTCTTTGTTTTGCGTTAGTTTTTTTTTCTTTCTAAACTTATTATGCAGCTTGGTTTGTTCTCCTGTCTACTTCTTCGTCTTACACTTCTCCTGCCGTTCTTTTAACCAAGTCCGACTTCGACCTGGTTCATTTGGTAGCGTGTTTTAATTTTGTTTGACTATTTATACAATCCTATTTCACCTTAACTAGCTTTTGAGAAAATGTGTAGATGTGCGTTTGTGTGTGTGTGTGTATGTGTGTGTGTGTGTGTGTGTGTGTGTGTGTGTGAATGTATGCCATGCGCGAGCATATGTTTATATGTGATTGCGTAGTGTACGTAGAATGCGTCCGTAACAGAAAAGGAAAGGACGATGGGGTTACATGTAAAATGTTACCTAATTTCCACACTATCAGCTGCTTCACTTGATACATACACATACCACACACACCCATACACACACACAAACACACACAAACACGCTCAACCGCGGCTCGATGCTTTTAACTAATTATTTTTTTTTTAATAATGTGTTTCTGCATCTCATCACTTTGGTTTGTGTATTTGTATTTGTTTTTTTTTGCTTCTTATTGTTTCTATGATGTTTTTGTTTATTTTTTTGTCTTCTTTTTTTGTTTTTAAATTAAGCTAATGAAGTTCTTAAAAAGCTGTTGTTTCTCATGTAGCGCCCTTTTTGCTTTTTTTTGTAATATTTTTTTTTGTTGCTTTTCGTTTAAGTTTACGCTTTTGTTTTTTTTCTGTCGCTAATAATATTGGCTTCTTTACTGTTCGCTCGATCCATGCATCGCCTACATGTCAAAAATGTCTCTCTGCTAATGCTTTGGTATGTGTTTCGGGATAGTGTTTGTGTGTGTATCAGGGAGAAGAAGGGTGGTAGGTTTATCGGGAGAAAGAGCGAGGCCTTATTCCCTTTCCTCTCTTTCCGGCTGTTAGCCCTAACCTAATGGGATTTTTTTTGTTGTTGCTGGGTAGTTGTTTCTTCGATCTAATGCCCTTAATACGCAAACTTATTTTTCGTGTCTTATCTTCTTTTTTTCTCTTCTCGCTATTTCTTTTTTTCCGTTGTTTTAGTTCGGTGTCATTAACATGTTTTAGAATTTGCACGTTATTGTGTTGTTTGTTGCGTTTTGTTGTTGTATGTTTCTTTTCCGTATGTGTGCGGGTGTATTTGTTTGATTTTGTGTAGGTTATTGTTTTGCGAGTTGTTGTTCGTAAATATCACTTTTACGCTGTTTTTTTTATTTATTCCCAATCGACAGAAACAGAACCTGGTCTTCGCTGGTAGCAGTAAGCAAGTTAACTATCTTGTTCTTCTTCTTTTTCTATCTCTCTCTCGCGCTCTCTTTTTCTCTCTTACTCTTTCATTGTTTATTTTTGCTACAACTTTCTCTTTCCCATCTATTTTATCTCTCTCTCTCTCTTTCTCTCTTGCTCTTTCTCTCTTTTAATCTCTCTCTGCGTGTATTTCTCATGTTGAAAGTTCTCTGACTTTGACACCTATCGCTATCGCTTAGTATACGTTATCAAAATAAGCGATTCAAAATCTTGCACTAAGCGTGATACTAGAGCGTTGAACACTCATCGTCATTCATCCACTGCTGCACAACAGCTCTGCGTTGCTAAATATATGTATATATATGTATCTATACGTAGATATATTTTCTTTTTTATTTTCCTTAATGCTCAAAGCTCTTCTCGCATCTGGATGCGCAAATAGCAAAAAAATAAATATAATAAAGATACGAAAATGTTTGGAACGGTGTTCTCCCTCACTCCCTCATTCCGGCTTTCATCACTCACCTTAAACACAAAACGGAATCACTAATGTACGGCACGCTTTTCTAATGTCTAATGATCGATACTGGCGCTACCGAAGGACACAACCCGGATTTATCGGACGGAAAGAGGGCATAAAGAGGGGCGTGGTTCAATGGTTGTAATGTTGGCCAGGTAAGAGGCTGGAAAAGAGGAACGTCAACAGGGTAGGATCAGACGATCCCTAGTGTTAGAAACATGGAGAAACAAAATGGAGAATTTTTGCTTTCTTTCCATAGTACAATAGGGCTGCGCTGTACGAGAGAAAGAGAAAGATTGGCTGAAAGCTATTGCAAACTGTTGTGAAGCACAGTGGAAAGCGCATGTTGAAGAACAGAAACAACAGAAGAAACATCAGGTGCCTTACTTTTTCAACATATGAAGTATAATTTTATTAAGTAAAGCCTTTTCTTGTGTTTTTTTTGTTTACTTCTTGTTATATTTGTTTTCATTTTCTTCCTTGATTTGTTGTGTGTGTGAGTGTGTTGCTTCGTGTGTTTTTCATCGCTTCAGTAGGTATAATTAAGAATGCGTAAAGTTAACATTAAAGGAACGGAAAAACTAACGAGCTATAATGCGATTATTCTGCCGAAGATGTCTATTAAAGGGCTCGATAAAGAAGGAAGGGGACGAATTGGTAAGGATACGGGCGGCAGGGCACCCGTGTGAAAAATGGACAACGCTTCTGCTAATCGCGCTTGGCTAGAAACATTGGATAAACGTAATTGTGTTTTGACTTGATTTTTTTTGTAATTTAATCTAATTTTTATACTCCCAAGCAGCCTTTTTTCGAACAGCGCAATTTGTTTTTGTTTTTGTTTCGAATGCAAGATTCCGTAAATCTCACCATGTTTGATTTATTTATATTATTTTTACAGCCATTAATTCAGATGAGAAAAGAGAACGAGATAGATAGAGAGATGGAGGGAGAGATGAAGAGAGAAAGTAAGAGGAAATAGAGAGAAAGAAAGATAAAGAGAATGGTTGATACGTGAAGAAGTAGAAAGCTTCCTACTGCAAAAGCGATCCGACTGATCACCAAATACAGTTGGAGCATTTTATCCGACATATTGTTTTTCCTGGCGTGTATCTGTGTGTTCGTAAGAACTGAGAACGAATATTGTGTTTGTAGTGTTGGGTTCTGGATTTTTTTTATCACAATGTGAGGTTTTGTCTTTCGCGATTACTCCTTCTCTACTCGCTACGAATAAGTTCTTATTCTTTCCCTCTTTCTTTCCACTGCTGTTGCCTTTCCGTCTTTATACTGATTACGCTTTTTTCCATTTGGATGTTGTTTTCCTTACTGATTCCTTATTTGCATGTTTGCAGTACAGGATAAAGTAAAAGGGAAATAGAGACAGAGGGAGAGAGAGAGAGTGAGATAGAGAGATAGTGTGAAGAAAAGGGAGAATAATTTTGATCGTCGAACAACTGAACTCTTGGGTAGTGTATTTGCTTCCTTAGCTTTACAGTAATATGAAATAAAATAGTAGCATATTACACATGTTTAAATTTGGGGCGGCCCGGTGACATGATGGTAGCGGAGCCGGTCTTCACACGAACGGACCGGACCAAAATCCCATCTGGACCAATCCCCCGTAGCAAGGACTGACTATCCTGCTACGTGGTAAAATAAGTCGATACGGCCAGGCCGTTCTAACGAAACAAAAAAAAAATAAAATAAATAAATAGATCTCAACGATTGTGAGTATATGCGAAAGCATTGCTTGAATTCATGAAAATTATATAGCGTAAGGCTATACACAAACGGCAACTCTGGATCCTAATTTCAACCGCTCTCTAGACTCTTTAGATAGAGAGAGACTCTCCTCTGTTTCTCTCTCTCTCTCTCTCTCTCTCTACCATCTTTCATTTTCTTTTTACCTCTCCTACTCTCTCCTTCGCTGCCTTGATTCCCTTTTTCTTTCTGTTGCTTATTTGTTAGTTGGATAGTGGAAGTGGCAATCCGTGGCATCTCTTTGGTTGGCTTCTTTGGTTGTTTAGTATTCATTTTTCCTTCCTAGTGAATCTTGTGTTTCTGTCTCACTCTCTTGCTTTATGCGTAAGCTTTTCTCGTCCATTTTCCTGCGCGAATAGTAACTCATTCAGGTGCTTTTTTTTCGATTCTGCTTCTGCTAATGGGAGCAATAGTTTCTATTTCCACGTATGTATGTTTGTGGGTGTATGTGGGTGTGTGTTCAAGTATGTGTGAGTTAGAGTGTGAATCGTCGTACCTTTGTGTGAGCGTTGTCTAATTTCTAGTTTTATTTTACGAGTCTGTCTCATTCTTTCTTACTTGCTTTTGTTTCGTGTTTTTCTTTAAAGGGATATCTGCTTATTTAAAATGGGTTTTAGTTAAGCTTACTTTTTTTTGTTTTAATCATAAGAATTTTGGTTCACTGCTTGTGTGTATGTTTCCCTTTTCTTTCTCTATGTTCTTCCATTTTTTCTTTCTTTCTCTCTTTCGCTCTCACTGTTTCTCGTATTTCTTCGCCTTACTCGGGTCTTCAATGTTATTATTAGTACTATTTATTATTATTATTATTATTATTATTTTTATTATTACTATTACTATTATCATTATTATTATTTCTTCTGCGTTTCTGTGTTTGTAGTTCTGCTTCACGTTTGTTTTGCTTTTATTTAACTACAGCCTTGCCCTATCGCTTGCTTCCATTGCAACTGGGTTTCATAATCGTTCATTACACTATCCAAAAGAGGAAGAAATTCGGGAAATGGTTTGTTTCGCTTAATTCTATGTTACTTTTTTATCTTTCTTGCTCGCATCGATCTGCACTGCATAATCTGGCTTCACTTCATTTATCTCACACAATCTCTCGCTCTTTTCTCTTTCTCCCGGTCTCTTTATCTTTCTCGCTCTCTTTCTTTCCTCTCCTTCTTTTCATTTTTTTTCTTTTTGCTATCGCTGTCCTTTTCCATTTTTCTCGACATTTTCAATCTTGGCTAGCGAATCTCTGTGCCTTTCTGTTACTTTCACTCGTTTCGTTTTGTTTTGCGAACTCCTTCCTATGTGTGTTTTGCTGTATTTTAATCGTCTGGCTCCATAGGTTTTTTTTTTTTTGCGTTTGTTTTGTTTTCCTTCTTAGGAGGGGGCGGTTGTATCGTTACGCGATTTTTGTTTTAAAGATAATAATTGCAGATTTGGGAAAAATGTTTTTTCTCTTTTCTTTGCTTTTCACCTCGTTTTTTTTAATGCTTTGCTGTTGTTTGTTTGCGGTTTGTTTAAAGTTTTGCTATGCTGCACATTTAGCATCCAAAACGCCACGTTTCGATACTGATTCGATATCTCATTTCGTCGCTTATATTATATATGTATATATGTATAGACGCAACTTCGCTGCTCTTATTTATTCTTTTTTTTGTCTTTTCTTTACTGTTTTTGGATTTACCTTTCTCTGCTTCGCTCCAAGTTACGTTCACTAGTATTGTTTCATTTGGTACCAAGCTTATTCTGTTTCTTTCATTACTACCTTTCTTCTTTTCCGTTTTTCCTGTCTTCTGCCTACTAAATATGCCCATTTGCCACTGGCTTTGCTTACATGCTACAATTTTTTTGTCTCGTTTTTTGTTTTGTTTTATTTGCTTATTTTTGTTATGTTTTCATCGATTTTTAGCATTATGGGCGCTTGGCTCTTGGCTGCTAGCTGCGTTGCTTGGCTGTTTTGCTTGTTTTCTCTACTATAGGTTCCGTATCTGCTCTCTCTCTCTCTCTCTCTCTCTCTCTCTCTCTCTCTTTTTCTTATTTCTTTTCTCTTTCTCGCTCTTTCTTTCTTAATCACTTTCTCTCTCTTTCATTTTCCCTTTATCGGAGTTTCCCATAGTGATCCTCACAGTGTGTTTAGATGTGTGCATTCGAACTGTTGTTGATTTCTGTTTCGTTATTTGGTTTGTCTTGTGTCTCAACGTGTAGTCATGTGGTGTGGTTTTCATTGATTTTATCTTATTTTGTTTTGTTTGTTTTTGTTAGAGGATCGTGTGCACTACATAAACATTACTTCATAACGTTTTTCTTAAGAGTTGTTTTACTGGATAGTTTTTTTTCTTTTTTTTGTAGTCGCTGTTCCTACAAGCCTGCAATCACTCTAAGAAACGTTTAAGGAAGCAGGAAAAATGTATCAGTAATGGGTTTCTGTGTGTAATTACACCTACATTGGCGGATGATGGGTTCGGACAAGTCAGTCGTCAGTGCTGTTGATGTGTCCATGTGTGTATGTGTGTGATTGTAGAGTGTGTCGGTGTGTGTGTGTCTGTACGTGCTAGAGAATTTTCACTCTTTCATTCGCTTCATGTCGCTCTTTCTTGTTTTACTTAATTCTTCACCGTTTTTCATCTCATTCTACACGTAGGGCTAACTAACAGAAGCTGATGGGGCGATAAACTTACAAGCTAAAAGGTTGTTTTTTTTGTTGTTGTTTGTTAATTGTTAGTTTGGTTTAGTTTGATTTTTTTTCTCTCATTTGTTTTCACTACTATATTTTTGACCATTCTATGCACTTACTCTTCTTGCTTTGGTTTTTGGACATAATTTCTACACTCCTCTGTCGCGTATCGTCACAGAGAGGGGGAGGGAAGGGGTTGTCTTGTTACTTTGTATTTTGTTTTTCACTGCTATACACTTTTCACGTGATGCTCGCTATTACCTAGTGCGGATCAGGACATCTTTAACGAGCGTAAAAAATGAATAGAAAAAGAAAGGAAAAAACGCATACCACCAGAGCGTAACCATTGCACGCGAGTTTAATCTTTATGTTTAAATCCCAAACAAATAAAACCCATGTGCGAAGTAGGATAAGCCTTTAAGTTATTTTTTTATCTTTTCTGCCCACGGTTTTCTCTAGTTGGTTGTTCTTTCTTCCAGACCAAACTGTCGTGCTTCAAAAGATTTGATTTTTTTTTTGGTCGAATGCGATAAGGTTTTGGTGGATTTGGTTGGATGTAATTCTTAGCTTGCATATCATTTCAATATTTTGTTTTGCTTTGTTAAAGGACTATCTAAAAAGGTAAATCTTACGTTTCTACACCGTTTACGCCGCCCGTCAAACTGTTTAGTCTCGCAATCCCCGCACGACACACACGCACACTTTCATAAGAGAAAGCGAATACTTCCATTCCGCTCTCTTGCGGGGGTCGGGGAGAGTAGGAGGGAGGGTGGGGGGGGTGGGGGGAGGGGCTAGTTACCTCGTTAACGCTCGCTTATACAGGGTAGAGTTTTGCTGCATGGGCATTTTGTCTTAGCTTGCTTGTAGCTATCGCGTGTATATTTATGTGGCTGTATGTATGTGTGTTTTTTTTGTGGTGTGTATTCGTCTGTAGGATTAGCTCTCGTTACAATTGCCGCCGGGATTGCTTCCACTTCACAAAACATGTGCAGCCTTCTATTGCTTTGTTGCACAAAAAGCCTAGCCTAGTAGCATTTAGTTTTTGCAAAACAATTTTCTGGATTTCACAGGCTAAGATTTCAAAAATGTTAGTAACATTCTTTTATCCCCTTTCTGCCGGGCATATGCTAAACCGCCGATATTTATATATTTATGCATTTTACTTCATTAATTAGTTCCAGTGCTTTGCAAAAGACTCGCTTTGTTTTTTTTTGTTTAACGACAAAACTGGAGAGCTCTCGTTCTTATTCAAATGAGTAATGAATATCGTTAAGTTTACAATTTTTCTTTGGTTATTTTTCACTATCTCACTCGCACTCTTTTTTAATCTCTTTTAAACTCTCTCTCTTTCCCTCTCTTACGTTCTCGCTCTCCTTCTCTCTCTCTCTTTTTCTTTCTCTCTTTATTTCGTTTTTTGTGTTTTGCGTTCAGGATGTTCTTGAGTGTCCCGGTTCTCTTATTCTGTTGCTTTTAAGTTGCTTTTGTGTTTGCCTTATTACCACTCGTGCATTTGTATTAATGTTGTTTGGCAAATGTCCACAAATTTAGTTGTTTTTTTTTCGTTTGCTTTGTTTGTATTGTTATAGTTCCCGTTTTCGCTTCATTTAAAACGACGTTTTTATTTTGTTTAGTTTTATAAACTTACACACTTCATCTTCTTATGTTTTGTTTTTTTTTGGTGTTCTTGTTTCCTTGCACATATTTTCTTACTCTGAATCTTTATTTTTTTACTGCTACTTCTCTCGGTTATTCGTTTTACTATATGCTGTGTTTGAGTGGTTTCTGCTGTTTGTGTGTTTTGTTTTCGTTTTCCTTTTTTTTCTGCTTTGTGTTGTTCTTGATTTTGCTCGTTCTCACTAGCACGCTGGATGTTTTGCTTTCTCTCTCTATTTGTTTACATCTTGCATACGGTTGTGGGAGACTTTTACGTACAATCGATTCGTCTTCTTGCTGTATACCTTTCACAACTCCTTTGTATTGCATAGGGTCTGTTTAGATGTTTGTGTAGTTGTATCCAATCCTGGGTTGGAAGGTGAGGTTCAATAGTTGGTGTGTAGGGCACAGCATAGCATCGGCTTGGTAATCGTAGGTCTGTTAGAAATACCCGGATTTTGTTATTTGTCTTTGTTTTTGCTGTCCTTTTCGACAATTGTTTGACAGCCGAACACCATTGTTTGACAGCACATTTTTCGGCATTGTTTGGCATAAATGGAAAACAAATAAAACATTTTCGTCAACTGCCTGTATCCAAGATAGATGTTTAGATACAAGAAAAAAAAGAAACAATAACATAAACATTATGGAGTTGAAAAACAAAGCCTATTCATTCATTTTTGGAGAAGGGGATACTTTTGGTACTCGTGGCGAAAGCTGTCCAAAAAACCAGCACACAGTTTGCATCGAAAGCATCATGTTTGTGGCATTAATTGACATTAGGTTGGTTGAGCGTTTCGATGTGATGATGCAGAAAACAGGAAACCATAATCTCATACCATACCGACCGGAGACTTTGCATGTATGCTTCGGGCTGTTTAACGATTGCTTAGGCAAAGTGCGTCACATTCCGTCAGCGGGTACAATGTGACGTACACTGTATGTCCAGTGCGAGCAAACAAGGATGATTTGTCTGTGGCGTTTATTTAACAGGTAATTCAGTATAACAAACTCATGAATTAAATGAAAATCATCAGCTTTTCAACAGAAATTAGGGAAATAATAATAGGAGCTGTACTGTAACTAGCACTGTGATATTATATACTCGATTGTAACAAATGAAATGAAAGCAACAGATAAAAAGACAAAAAAGGACGAGAGAATAAAATAAAAACACTAACCAGAAAACGAGGAAACTGAAGAAGGACAACAAACACCAACAACAAACTTAAATTCGTCAACGGTCTCGGAAAGAAAAATCCACTTAGAAAATCAGGTAAACACCGAATTGTACAAAAGAGTAAATAAATAACGAGAAGAAGTAATAAAATCAAATATGTATATGTGTGTGTGCGTGGGGGTTTCTTCAAGTAGTGCGCTCGTGCAAAAGAGAGGAACGAGTAATACTTGAGACGAGAAATGTGTAAATAAAGAGAGAGAGAGAGAGTGTGCTCTAGAGAGTAATGAGCAAGAAAAAGAGAAAAAGTGTTTTTGTTGGCGTGTGTGTGAGCGCGTGAGAGAGACAGAAACAGAGAGACAGAGAGAGAGAGATATATAGAGAGCTTTAGAGTTACCAAAATGAAGGGCATACGAAGGGAGGATAGCAGAGCGGAGAGAGATAAGGTTTTGCCCGGTTTCGATGTGTTTTTGTTGTTGTTGCTTGCCTTTGTTTCAGAACTACTTAAAAAGTATGTCATTTTGACGTTTCTATTTGTTCGGTATTCATATACATTTGCTGTTTGATGTTGTGTCGGTTTGGTTTTTGCTATTATCTTTCCCTTTCCGTATCTCGTCTCTCTTGCCGCTCTTTGTTTTATTCCCCTCCCTCCATACTGGTGAATATTCGATGGTGACCAGTGAGAGTAATTCGTAGTGTACTAAAAAGGACGCAACAATTGGGATGGCAGCCATTTTTCTTTAACATGTATTTGTATGTATGTGTGTGTGTTTGTGTATGAGTGTTTTTCCTTCTCGTTTCTTTTTCCGTACGTGTTTTTGTTTTGTTCGTTTTTGTTATCATGTTTGGGTTTGGTTTTGGTTTTAGCTTGCACCTTTTCTCATTTTGTTTTTAGATATTTTCATTCATTTTCTTTTGAGTTTTTTTTTCAGAGTTTGCGTTTTTTTACTTAGATTCACTATACGATATAAGCTTACACACGCCTTGTTCGTTTGCTTTGTCTGTTTGTAGTCACATAAATTCTTCCGCGTACTACCTCATTGCTTTAAACTTCTTGCATGGCTTTGTTTGTTGTTTTTCCGGTGTATGTGTTTGTGTAAGTGTGTGTACATGTCGTTTTGTTTTAGAGTGTTTTGTCACTATCTTCCTTCCTTTTCTGATAAGTCGCTCCGGCGGTAGTATCGTGTAGATTTTGTCGTGTTTTGTGTGCGTGTGTGTGTTTTGTTCTTTGTAACCATGAACGATTGAACCAGCGCCTCCATTGTAATATGTACTGTTTTTTTTCGCTAGCTTTCTGCTTCTTCGCAAACCTTCATTATAATTTGTGTCACTATGTGCTTCTTATTCCGATTTCGAGTTTTTTTTAATTGTTATTATTATTTCTCTACCGCTTCATCATTTTGCGTTTTGCTTGGATTAGAATCTATAAAGAGCAATACGGTAACCGCTTCCATTATTTTATAGAAAAAATATATGAATAATAAATTAATCTGATTAAGAATTCTATTGAAGTTTACTCGTTTACTATAATATCTCATTGCATTTTCCGAGGTGGAGGGAGAAGGAGAGAGGGTAGGGGAAAGGAGGACCGGATGTTGGGTAGAGTGTGTTATTGTATGTGTGAGTATATATGGTGCGTTTTGCTACCATAACCACGCTACCGGCTAACCGAACGTGGTTCGGTTCGATTTCGATTTTAAATAGTGAATAATAAACATGGCAAAACTACTCTGCATCTACTACCTCCACCCAAAAAACATATGCGAACACGCCGCGCATCAAGCTTTAGGACGTTTTTTTTAGAATTTTGTCAGTTTTTTTTTAATTTCTGGCTAGTAAGAGAAAGAGAGAGAGAGACAGAAGGAGAGAATGAGAAAGAAAGAGAAAGAAAGAGGGAGAAGATCGAGATACTATTCGTTATCTCTTCATTTTCCGATCGGAATGCTAGCGCCAGGGTTTTGCTGCTGCTATCTCTTTCGTTTATTTCCTCTTTTTTCGCTCTATATCCACTCCCTCTCTCTCTCTCTCACTCTCCCTCTCTCTTTCATATTTTCTCACGTTTACCCCTCCCTATTCACCCCTTTCCCCGTGTTTTTGCATTTGCCTACGAGCATCCCTAACCCTAAGTTTCACTGGCCTATCTGTCGCCTAATCTGCCTACAAGGCTAAAACGTAGGTAGGATTTTAGTTTGTTTTGGTTTGTTTGTTTATTTTTTTTGGGTTTTCTTTATGTACTCAAGCAAAACGGGGTTTTCTTTATGTTGTTTTTTTTTATTTTGTTTGCCATTCCGCACCTTCCCGTAAACAGTACACGCGGGTCGCAGGTGGGAAGGAGCACATAGTAGATAAGAATTGAATTAGATTTTACCGAAAAACCGAAAGGAATATCTACAAACGGGGCAGGACCGTTGCTGGTACGCTTGCGGAGCCCGGGCCTAACCCTAGTGACATTGACGTTTTTCTTTTTTTCGTTCACTGTCCGGTGTGTTGCGTGTGTACGTGTGGTTTGTTTGTGTGTGAGTGTGTGTATCGATTTGTTTGCACTATTGCACTTTGGTTTGTTCCTTTTTTTTGTCTTGCTGCCTGTTTACTACAACAAAAAATTCGACCCTTTTTTAACGATTGGAGGGGGAAGGTTTTTCTAGTAGAAGTGAGAAAAAGGGATCGGGGGTGGTGCATAAATACGGGAGTTTGGTGCGAAGAGGAAGAGAAAGAAAGGCTGGAGGGAGGGAAAATCATGTCTCTTACTTACTGTGTTACTATTTCATCCACTAAACACGCTATACTAAGCATTGCTGTTGGTTTTTTGGGGGGGTGCGCCCTCTAGCGGTACATTCGCGTATTGTTATTACATGCCTGACCAAACAATCGACACCTATTGTATGTGATGTGTGGATGTGTGGGTGTGTTTGCGTATGTGATTTAGTCGTGTGAGTGTATTGTGTTAAGTGTACTTCTGGCGCACTTGCGCGTCCACCAGATGGCGCACTCATGTGCTCAGTGTTTGTTCCATTTTCGCAACGCTGTGTGTGTGTGTGTTTAGTCATCCTCGCTAGCAAAAAACCGTGTGTCGTGTTGCAGAAAGGAAATGTCCGAAGGAAGGGATACGGTACCCAGTACTACTATGCCCCATACTACAATGCCCTTGTTGGCCCTGTGTTTCCTTCCGCGTGGTTTTTTTTAATCTTCTTCTTCTTTTATTCGTTCAGCCCTCCTTTTTGACAGCACTCCACTGACGCTCCTGCTCCGGTAATTATTTTTTTTATATTTTCGCACGAATGCCATAGACAGCTTAGCTTATTTTCTTTGTCTGTGTTTTCTTCTCCTTCTTCTTCTTCATTTTCCACACTTTATAAGTCTACACGCCCTCAGGTTTGTTTTGCCCCCTTTTTTTGTTTGTTTGTTTGTTTGTTTGTTTGTTTGCGACGCTTTACTTTGCTAAGGTATGCTGCTTGTTATGTACGTGTGTGTGTGTGTTTTTTTTTTTAATGTGGTATAACTGCGAATGATTTCCTTACGATTTGTTTAGCTTCTTCTTCGTTTGTCTGCCGCCTGTCTTCTTTAATTATTGATTATTTATTTACTTTTTGGTTTCGTTCCCTTTGGTTTAGCTGTTATTACTTTTTTTTTGTAACAGTGGTAGTAGTAGTTTCCATTTTTTCTCCCTTTTTTTATTTCCTTAACCATGTGCCCTCCTATACCATTGCCTTAGTTTTGGTTTGCATTTTAGTTGGTACCGCTTATCGTTTCTTGCTTATTCCCATCCCCCATGCTTCTTTTTTTTGTTGCTGTTGCTTGTTTTGGTTTTTGGTTGTTTAATCTAGATTAAAGTTTTTTTTTTGGTTTGGTTTTGGTTTGACAATAGATGAAAAAGTTTGCAAAATACGCAATAAACTGCGGATATTGTGTTCAGTCCTCGTATGCCAAGGACGAGTGGAACGGACGTACGGCTGAACGCGCGGTTTTCCCGGATGGCCGGCCCGGAGCGGCAGCCCCCGAACAGTGTGCGTGTGTGGTGTCTCTCTGTTATGGAGTGGATTGCGAATGTATGCGGAGGTCCTGCTGAGGTTGTTTGCGCGTGCATCAATGAGTGTAGCGGTTAGGGCGCACCGAATGGATGGTGTGATTCATTTGTTTTGTTTTGTTTTGTTTTGTTTTTTTTTTTTGATTTTTTTTTTCGGGTTTGTTCACTTTAAACTTTTTGGTAATGCTCGCTATGTGGCAGAAGAAGTAACAACGTACTCACGAACGCACACAGCAAAATTTCGAGAAAGCGGTTGCAGTATTGAGGGGGGAGGGGGGAAATATTGTACGCTTATACGCTTAGTTCGTCACCGAACGCCTTTGGGATCTGCTAGGCCTAGTCACGTTTAATAGAAAAATAGAACACAAAACCGGACAGCAGCCTGTTAAAACGCTTCATCTTTCCTTTCGCTAAGCTAGCGCATGGTTATATATTTTCGCTTTGCTGACTGTTACTGTTCACTAATCGGGCGCGATGATGTTTGTTGAAGGACAAACGGGGCACGACCACGAGTCCGCGGGCCATCCCGCTCTCGCGTGTGGTCGACACGCTGGTGAAACCGTCCGGAGTATGTCCTGCTGTTGGTGCTGCCTGCTGCTGCTGCTGCTGCTGCTGCTACTACTACTACTATTACTACTACTTGCACCGTTCAATCGGGTGGGGGTCGAGCGGGTTTTGCAGGGATGATTCGGATGTCCAGATCGATCGCCTCTCGTGTCGTCCCCGGTGGTGACGATACCACCGACGTCTCTTTGTACCGTTCCCGACCTGGTTATTCTGTTTTTTTTCTTCTTTACGTTCGATGTCTAGTGCGAGACGAGGCGAGCGGTATCTATCCGGTATCTGCGTGCGTCAGCTGTCATCGGAAGCGGTACCGAATGAGCAGGCATATGAAGGCTATTTGGAGGGGGTACAGTGGTGCAGTGGAGGGGGGGAAGGGTAAGGTGAATGTGTCAAACATGGTACACGGTGGAGCAGGAGGCCCACCGGGGGGCGGGCTGTACGGGACCGGCAACCTGTCCACGACGTGTGTTCCGCTCCGGCGATGGTTGGCGATGGGGAGACCGTTCAAACCGTTCAGACCGCTCTCGGTGAAACTGGCAGCCAGCGTATGAGTTCTGCTGGCCAAAAAATAGCGCGAAGTGTTCGTTTCACTGATGGACGGTTCAGGACGAGCCGTGGGCGAAACACCGTTTTGCACCGAACCGATGCGGTGGGCGGTTGCGGTAATAAGATGCAAGTAGTGGGAAAGAGAGAAAGTAAAGAAAAGAAAGAAAAAAAGGGTAGACATGTTAGATTTTGCTGCACTGTGCGTAGGCCATCCTACCAGACGTGTCTGTCCGGTAGCGGGCGACAGACATGCGAGTGGAGGATAGGCGGTCTTTCCGGTACTGGTTTTTGTACAATGGGAACATAACACAGACATTGGACGAGGGAGCGAGAGAAGGTGGCTGGGATGTTCGGTACGGACAGAAGGATTACGCTGGAAGGAAACGTTCATCGTGGAATGAGGAGTTCGTTGGAGAGGATGTATAGTTGTAGGTCTGGTAGAGTCTGTTCCGGTCGGGGGTAGTTCTGACCTTACGAGGCACATTTGAGGACCTTATCGCAATCAGATTGTCCGTCTCCTGCAGCATTAGGTGAGTCCTCAAGTCATTAATGTCTTTGACGTGAAAGTCACTGTCTGTTCAGTTCCTACTGACGTCTCGTACATTTGTTCTAAGTATTTGGTAGAGATTGCTACAGCTTCTATCCCTATCACACTCATGCTCATGTCTTAGATACCACCAGCCATGGTGTGATGGTGAGCACCGTAACTCGTATCCCTACTATCTGGCCTTGTCTTTCATTTTATTTTTGGGGGGAGAGTAAGAGAGTACGACTGTGTTATCTGTGTGATCTTCCCTTCGATCGCTCCGCGTCAGCACGGACACTCGGGCCGACTGGGCGCCCACCTTCCCGAGGTTGTCCCGACTAAGTAGAACAGCTGAGAGTGGCTATATAGTAAGAGACAACTATCTACACGGAAGGGTTACTACGGGCTACGTTTCGAGCAAGCTATACAAAGGCAAACGAATAGCGTTTTTCACCGGAGCTAGCGTCATTCCAAAAATAAAAGTACTGTGAGCCCACGGCAGGATCTCATCCCGAAGACGGGTAGTATGCAACCACGCATCTACCTTTCAAGGAGCGTTGGAAGAGCCAGGTGTTGAAGGGGGTTATAGCAGGGAGTTCAGCGAGCAGCAACAACTAACGAGAGAGCCGCAGCAGGTGAATCCGTTTCTTTTGCTTTAGGGATTACACTAGGCCAGGACGGTCTACCTAATATGTATAGTGGTGTGTGTGTGTATGTGTGTATAGATTTGAAGAAAATTCTTTTAAAGGACCAATCTATCTGTATCTGTACTCAAATTGTCGAGTAAATAGTTCAAGGATGTTTTTTTTTAATTGTTTTCCTTGTTGTTTGTTGAAGCTGCTCGGTTTTTAAATCCTGTTACCGTGTACTGTGTGTATGTGTTTGCGTATTTATACATAGAAGAATAAGCGAGAGAGATGGGGAGAGAAGGAGAGAGAATTCCCGTGTCGTGTCCCGTGTAACGAGCATTCTCACCCTCTACACCCTCTATCCAAAGGCTGCGAATCTCCCCCCCTGCCTATATATTTATATAGTGCGCGAACGCCTCCCGTGCTAGTGAGCAAGAGGGAGGGGGGTTAAGAATGTGGCAACAAAAAAGGTCGGGCTGTGGTGAAACGGTTGCCATTGGTAGAAAACAAAACTATATATAAATATTTATATATATATGTATGTATATCAGTAACGTGTTGTAAAAGAAACCATACGGAACAGAAGAAGAAGAACGAGTGGTAGCAAAAAACGGCAAAAAACGAAACGATCGAATTAAAGTACAATTACGGTGAGATATTATTGGTGCGAGCTTTACTTGTCTGGAAGGTTTCATTATTTTGTTTTGTTTTTTTTATCGTATACGCATTTTTTTGGTTTGTTTTTAAGTGAACAAAGACAACGTCCATTCGCCATCGACGTTACGACGTTGAGTTGATTTTATCGTTTTGGTTTACTTTTCATCGTGCACTGAGCCTAGCCACAATTGCCTCAATAGTTTAAAATACTAAGACGGTAGAGATTGGTAGAAATGTATCACTTCCCTCGATGATTAGCGAGGTTGCACGGTAGATTATGTCAAGGGAGTCAAATAGCCCAAAAGTATGCAACTTATGTGCAAGCAGGCGTCCAAACTTTTGGGCAAAACATTCAAAAGCGCCCATTACGCGATCGTGATTTTGGTTGCATAAATGTAGGCGCAATAATTTAAGCGAAAATAATAAATATAATTGAATTCAGTAAATATCTTTAACTACGTTCATAACTGTGTAATTGAAAAATAATATTTAAATCAAAATTCTAACGCAAATTATCAATTTAGTCAGACAAGTTTTTTTTATTATAAATGTTTTTAATCTCTTCAAATCAAACTCTACTGGAAAGCCGTACTAGAAGGCATGACTAATTATAGTTTTAGTTATGGTATTTTTGTATTTTAATAACCCTAATTCCAAATTATGTTTATCGATAATAATGTGTTCCAAAATTAATTAGACCTTGGCACAATTGTTTCGCCTGAATGTATGCAACCATGTGCTTGACCACGTGTTGGGGCCATTGTAATGTTTCATCCAGCTCTCTTCTATTCTCTCCGAAACATAGTATAAGACGTTGGCAAAATTGTGTGAAATTTCATCTAGAGGTCGAAAAACTCTTGTACCTAAAGAAAAATGACTACTTCCACCGTCCACAAGGTAAAGATAATGAATTAAAATTAAATCAACTTGTAAGATCGACTACATAATATAATTAGGCAACCAGAAACCAGAAAGGACTGTAAAGGGTTTGTTCAAAAGTCGAACCGTGTAAAGGAATTTAATTTAAATAGGACGGAAAACATGTAAATTGCTTTTCTTTTTATGATATGCCCGAAACGCCTAAAAGTATGCACCTGGCATAACATTATTGTGTGTTTCAATCATTTTGATCCACACTAAACCACTTGAAGAAAGCAATGTGAAATAAGGTCCAACGACATAAGAACCGGTCGTTTCCATCTTATTTTTTTTATACAACTGTCTTTATCAAGTGTGAAATTTTTCATAGACAATTGCACGAGAAAATGAAACTGCTAAAGACGATGGAGCTTAGCAGCTGGAGCTGCAAGCTGCTAGGACTCAGGACACACTTGAAACGAATTGATTCTAATTGCAAAAGAAAAATGTTGTAAACAAAATTTGCCAAACAATTCATAGAATTTTCAATATATATATATATTTTTTCTGTTTTTGGTACCGAACAAGACAAGGGAACAAATAGGGAGGGCGCGCGTGAGTAGGCGTGGTTGTGTGAGTGACGTGTAGTTGAAGCTGTATCATATGTATTCATATTCCGGTCAGGTGCGTATAATGAAGGAGCAATGCTTTACTTACAGGCCGCTTCTGGTGCTCGCTGGCTAGAGTACACGATCGACGGGCAAAGGGATGGATGGGAACGGGAGGTTAAACGAAAGATTATGTTGAATGTTGGGCTTACGGGGAAGATGCCCTTGTATTAGAAACAAATATCTACAGGCTATTTGGGGATGGGTTGGTGAAACTGATGACGAGGGACGGTGAAAATTGATAGCCGTCGTTAAGATACGCAGTAAAATAAATTCACACAGACAGAAGTTTAGGGAATCGACAAGGAAACAATGGAAGAATGAAGAATGCCGACCATGTACCGACACCGGTGAGCACCGTCGGAAGCCTAAATACAGAACTATAATTAAAAAAAAGGTAAATTATAATATAAACTAGCAGAAATAGCCATACCCAGTAGTCAGACATCGGTTTCGATACTAACAGCTAAAGCGCTATTATGGCGTTGTTGTAAATTATTATTCGTTCCACCGATGCTTCCGGCGCCGCCACCACCGGCGGCACCACCGACGGCACCACCGACGACTCCGCCGCCGCCGCCGCCACCACTGCCTCCACCAATACCGAGGCCTCCACCGATATCACCAACACCTCCACCGCCGCCACCACCACCACCTACACCACCACCACCTAAACCACCACCACCACTACCTCCACCGTTCGATGGTTGTTTACAGCAGTTTTGTTGCTGCTGCTGCAATTGTTGTTTATCGGTAAGATGCGCTCCTAAAAATGGAACCATACGATTTTGTTCACCTAATAGGCCGGGCGTTGTTTCGACCCCGTCCTCCAGGTCCATCATGTCGGACGATGATTCGGACAACGAAGTTTTCTTTAGATGTTGACCTGGGAAAACACGCAGAAAAAAGTGGGAAAATTCATGAATGAACGCTCAGATAAACCAAAATAAACAAGGGTCATGGTGAAGGCGCCTAAAGTTATGCAAATTGCTTAAAAATGCAGCCGCACTGTTGTGAACTTACCCAGAGTGCCAGGAAGATACGGACAGCTGGTAACGTGATTGAAGTTCTGACTTTGCATCTCCTCCTGATCCGTTTCCCGATGATAGAAGTAGTTGAAGTTGCTGACGATAACCGGTACGGGCAGTGCGATTGTCAGTACACCGGCAATCGCGCACAGCGAGCCCACGATTTTGCCCCACACGCCGACCGGCCTGGTACGAACCAAAGAAAATATAAGTTAGTGCGGGGCTCGTGTTCGGATCGCTCTGGTAGTGAATTAGGTTAGTACAGCTAGTTGGGACGTACTGTATGCACTTGATGGAAAACAGATAGTGAGGCAGAATATTAAGGCAGTTTGAGTTTTGAGCAGGCTTGTGAGTGAGTGTTGAGTGATGCTGTGTTTGTACGGTATGTATTATGCCGTGTGGGCATGTAAGTGCACAGTAAGCGAGCAGAAAGCGTATGAGATATGCAACTATACTAATCGACTAAAGCAACTAAAGCAGTGGAGCACCGGGTCATGTTTGGGTAGGCGCGCGTATTGGCGTACTTCCCCCATGTTCGGTAGCTGCCATATCGTCAACGACCACCATCGAAGTGGTCGAAGATTTGAAAGGGAATACTAGCTACATCTACGCATGCACGGGGATTTAGTATTTATTGTTCGCCCGCAGGGGGCGCGAGGAGTGGAATGGCCACGAGCAAGGCAAACAAGGTGACAGGTGACAGCGGGACAACATTTCGCTAGCGACTACACGAACCATGCAGATGGGTACGGTGGTTATAAATAAGGCAGCAGTTGGACGCAACACAGCTAAAAGGAACAACGGGGCGCCCGGCAGGAAGCGAAGCGGCATGTAAACGCGAAGATTTACACCACCGTCAAGATGGCGGAAACGGTTGACGGAAGGATACGATCGTGGTTTTGGCGGTGTACGGGATAAATGAAGACAATGAAGGTGTTAATGTGTGCCGTAAAGGAAGCATGAGCATGATTTGGTCGACCCACAGCAATCTGTAACTGGGGATCAGGCTAGATAGATGGATACGCAGAAGGCTCCGCAGTGAATAACTGATGTCGGAAATGTCACTTTCTAACATGCCGTTTAGGCACAACACAAGGCGGCTAGTGTGTGTATTGCGACAACCCACACAAAGCCGTTTGAGATGGGTTGGAAATGAAGTTTGAATCGAAACTAGACATACAACTCGACGCATGGATAATTATCAATTTTTTGAATCTTTTATCCTGTTGTGTTCAATGTAATTTAATTTATAATTAATTGTTCCATGAGGTGAGTAATTAGTGAGTAATGTTTGTGATAAATGGAAGTTTGTTTTTTTGTTTGTAGCTGATTCAAGATTTACGCCTAAAAGTTAGGCTAACATGGCAGCCAATCAATTCCGATTTTTTAGTTGAAATTCTAGCGCCTAAATGTATGTAATTTCAATTTTTAAAATTCTTATCATCCTTCCTGCTCTTCGTTCCTAACTACTCGCTCTATTTAGGGTTGCATACATTCAGGCTGATATGTGAAATAAAAATTAATTTGGAATTAGTCTACATTAAGGCGTTGATTTTCTATTTTTTTTCTGCTAGCGTTGTATGGTTGAAATTTTGAATCCACAAGCAAACTATGCTAGAGATATTAAACACGGCCAACTCCATTCTATTATGTATGTCTTTTTTTTTTAGCGTGCGTGACCAGTCCATTTTGGCTGTCAATATATTTGCCCCTTCTTCGCGTAAAGGTGCTTCAAATGAAGTGTGAAAGCTGCCGCCACAAATGGTACAGGGCACTAATGGAAACAATTCAATTGTTTTATGTTCCACCCCAAACCGCGTTATACGGTCATCAGTTTTGGGGCATTATTGTATTTGAGATTTGTTTTGTGTTGCCTTTTTTTTACATCGTTGAAGCATTGACAGCAAACTAAACAAGTGCATTTTTATAAAACATTTGCCCATTTATTTGATAGAGGTGGTTGCGTTTGATGCACCTTTCCCCCTTGGTAGTGATACATTTTGCCACGTTCGCCATTTCCATGCTGTCAATGATGACAGGTGAGTAAGGCGCAAATATATTTGCCTAGATTTAGGCGTCGTAGTACGCTCTGTATTGCAGTACGCTCGCGTGTACCATTTTCCGTCGCTTTTTTTTGCACCTTCACGAATTGCAACATCAACACGCAACATCTGTATTATTTGCGAACTCGGTTTGCCACCTTGTACGGTCTACAACTGTTGCAGCTGCAGTGTCTAGATTTAGGCGCTGAAAGGCTCAACGTAGCCGATTTATTTTACCATTTACGTGCGGAATAATGTTCGTCCGACAGGGGCGTCAACAAATCAGGCAAAGTCAATCAAAGCGAACCAGCAAGCAACTGGTCACGCACGAGTCACTAGGCCTAGGTTTCCAATTGCTATAAGCAGCAGTTGTCGGGCTGTTTTTGGGCGATGGTGGATGAAGGATGCAACACGCACACATGCCGCGTGACGGGAAATGATGGGATGCCTGTTGATGGTGGTAGCTAATCGCACCGCTCCTATCTACGAGCACGACAATCGGCAACACAATGCAATCCGTGCTATTCTACTGGAAGAAGTCGCCTGTTGCACCCATTTCAACTCGCTTCGTGACGCGTGGCGTTGCATGTGTGAAACCCTTCTCTATTACTTGGTGTTTTTTGTTTGTTTGTTTGTTTTGTTTTACAACACTAGCAGGTCTAATGCGAGCAGGTCTAACAACACTAGTCCAATACCCTACGAATGTACTACTCCGAAGGTACCTTTGGCAAGATATGGGGAGTACCTGTGACTCCCCATTCGATTTACTCCGACCGATCTTTGCGATGGAATGCTTGTCAGCTGTGTGCTTGTGCGAATGGGTGGGTCTGTTGGTATGTTTAAATATATGTAAATATATATACATGTGTGTGTTCGAGTATGGATGTGTGTGTGTGTGTGTGTGTAGAAGATGTAGAACGTAGTGTAGTTTTGCTAATCCTGTCGACTTCAAGGATTTTGTGAGTTTGTTTGGAGTGGTTTTTTTCTCCCTCTCCCTCCCCGATTGGACGTTCATCTTCTTTAAGCAGTGTAGTAGTGGTGTTTGCCACTAGGATCGCATGAGATGATACTAAACGATACTAATCAATACGCTGGGTAGCAGAAGCGTCTTACATTGTATTAAGTGCATCCGATTGCGGCACTCACACAATGAGTGGCGCGTTTCGTTGTGGAAAATGGAAAATGGAATGCAGTGCAGATTAAATAATGGCGGGGGCGAGTGCAATATGGTGTGCCACCTGACCACGGCGAATACGGTTTGTTTCAATCGGTTTGATTGGTGGGAAGGGCGAAGCGATGCAACAACGAGTATGATTAATGAATGGGGGAGGTAGTAGTAAAAGTCAAAGTTCATGAGCGCAGTACTATGCGGAAGGCTGATTCGGTAATGGCAATAGAGCTGATGCACAAAACAGAACAACAGCGCAGTGGTTGGTGTGTGTAGTATGTATTACATGTGTCTGGCCAAACCTCGAAACGGTGACGAAAAAATAATAATAAAATGTAACAAAAAAAATATTAAATGAATTTGTCAGGCTGGACTATTTAAATGTCCACAATGGAATAAAAGGGAATAATGTATCAATGATATCGTGTTTGTACGCAGGTGCTATTAGTTTGTAGTGAACGGCTGAGGGAGGTTTTGGTTGTAACGCTAATGTAAAAGGGTGTCGCGTGAGCGTTTGAACACAGTGGCGTAGGAGGTTTGTGTGATTTGCTGTTTTATGTTTGTTCAAACGTTAAAAGCAACTTGAAAAGGTGTTCGTCTGTGAAACACAACACAATGTGAGTGAGGGTTGGGGAGCAAAAACGATAACAGAAATCAATGTTAAACAATCAGCTGTATGAAGTGTAACCGGTTGGGGTAGGGGGTTTAAAAACAAAACATAAACACCCATGAGATGGAAACCAAAAAGGCATCGTATCGAGCAGCAACACAACTAGTGTAAAAGGGAGCGGTTCACAGCGCAACATAACCAAAACGGAAAACACAATCGTAATCGCGCTGTTATGCGCTGCAAAAATGCATTGGAAGCTTTTTTTTCTGTTAGCAGTAGTGTGAGTTTGCGTAGACTTGGTGGAACAGAACAGGAAAAATAAAACAAACATGAAGGAACACAATGTGATGTAATACGGAGTGGATGAAATGAAGGAATAAGAGGACGTTTGGATGTGTCTTTAAGTAGAAGAAAACAGAAATAACAAGGGATAAACAAGAGAAAATATCATACGTCATGTCACCATATCCGACAGTAGTCATGGTAACTACAGCCCACCAAAATGCATCTGGTATGGACTTGAAGAATGAATTTTCGCTTCCTGCTTCCGCAAAATATACCGCCGATGAGAAGAGTACAACGCCTGCAATATTCAATATTTGGGATGTAGAAGAGAGAGAGAGAGATAAAGAGTGAGAGAAATAGAGAGAAAGAGAAAGAGAGAAAGAAAGAGATAAAAAGAAAAGAAAGAAAGAACAGCCGTTGTTTTAGTGTGATCAGATCTGCTGGGTTGTTTTCTTTTCTATTACTTGACGAAGAATAAATTTAAAAAAAAAAACAAAACAACAAAATAGAACTCATATCCCTAGCCCACTATTTTGCAAATGTTTTCTTACAAAACATGTACAAACTGTTGAATTTGAATGCCATTTGTGTGGCCGAATCTCGAGCGCATCACTCATACAAAGTGTATGAGCCTAAATGTAGGCACTACCGTACAATATCGTTATCAGTAGTACGCCTGGTTGTATGCAATTTGTATTACAAAATATATTTTTTTTATTACACATTTATGTTTTAATCGGTTTTATTTCGGTGGATAACATATAAAACCGCGCAACGGTGTGTAGCCGTAGAGCAAGAACATTGTCAATACACATTTTAACCATTTTGTGCTGATTCCATCCATCATATGGTTGATTGGATGCGTTTATGACAGCAAATAATAACATAATTGCTACATTTTATTATGTTTTGCCCTACAAAAAATCTCATTAATAAAGTAATTAGCATTATCGGATCCGAGAGCGACTCTTTAAAATTAACTTCGTTTAGGTTTACCAAAACTATACGCCCGTTTTTTTTTTTGCGATATTACTTTGCACTACTAGTGTATTCTGCCCCGTATTTCGTGAGGGTGGCTTTATGTGTGTCAGTGTATTTGTGTGTGTGTGTGTATGGTTTGTCTCTCCCTCCTGTTCTTGTGGCCTAGGTTGAGGTTGAGCAGTTGACAGAAAAGGAGGGAGAGCACTAATAGAGACAGACCACCATTAAGGGTGAAGGGTGGCTTCAGGGTGGATATCCGTTACAGGGTAACGGAGATGAGGAAGGAACCGTGTCGACCCGACCCCCTTCCTTCCCAAGCTTTTATGCACGTGGTTCGACGGGAAACGGAAGCTATTAATAGCGGCTTTTTAATACATTCTATGGCTGTCCGGGGAACGTCCGAGGTTTTTTTTTTATTTGTTCATCCTCCTGATACAACTCATCAGCGTGTAGTTTTACGGGCAAAGAATGCACAGTGGTCGCTGGAAGCGGGGGCGTTGTGTTTTTTTTCGTGAAGGAGAAACGGGTAGCAGGTGGGGGGAAAGCGGGACCGGGGAAGTGATGTACAGGTGTATGGGAAATTCCGGAGGTACACACAACAATATGGACTCGGTGAAAGATGTCGAGCGAGAAAGAATAGAATGAGGGAGATAGAGAGATAGATAGAGATAGACAGAGAAGAAAGATTGGTAAAGAGAAGAATAAACGAAGCCGGATGTAAAAGAAGAAAAAAAAAATCAAGTACGAGACCTCATCTTTTCCTCTAAACCATAGTGGATGCCCCTAATTTCCAAAACAAAGCACGAAAAGAAAAAAAAAACACCGAACGCAATATGAGAGATGTCCGATAGAGGGCGTTGCTGTCGCTCGTAAGAAGGAACGAGAATTGACGGGGCAACCTAACGGGGCGCCATATTGCAGAACACCCAGGAATTCCCAGTAAGACCAGACTAGCAGCATAGCGTATCCTACGGCTACGGTGAAGTGAACAATACGGGTTTTTTTTTTGTAGGATTTATCTTCCCTTTTTTAGGAATGAGAACAAACAAATAGCAACGTTCCAAATTGAAAACCACCAGCGTAAAAGGGAGCCGAAAAGCAGCGAATAGCAGGATCCGGTGCGGCGAAAGTGACGAACCCCTCCCGGTGAAAATAATCAAGCAATGCGGCACGAAGCGGATGCCCAGGTATGAATGTACTGGACACTTGTGATTAGTTATGCGTGTATTTTACCAACATTTCTAGAAATGTGTATTGTCCATCTCAGCGAGAATAGTGCTCGCCCTCCCCCCACCCGGGGCATACCCAATTTTGCCCGATTTTGAAAGGCGCGATTTGTATTCTGGTACCGAATCATGGGAAGAAAAACAAAACTTATGCACTGGCAGATGGCATAACAATTAAACCACTCCTGAAGATGAAGCCAACGGAAACATAGAGCAAGTTGAGCGTACGTTTTAAAAGTTTGTGTCTTTTCGTAGAAAAAATAAACAGTAAAGGAAAATAGGAAACAGAAAACAAAACAAACCAAATGCATGTCCAATTAGTATATATGCGTTAGATGTGACACAACAACGAGTGTGAAAGGATGGGGAAAAACGAAATGAATCAAACATTTTGCCAGTTGCTGAACAATCTAGGTGAGTTTATTTCGGTGGATGAAACTAAAAACAAATGGTGTTACTAAAAAAACGTCTGGTTAAGCCAATGCACCTAGAAAACAACGATGAAAATTGAGTTGAAAAATAGATCAATGTCCTCTTAATATTGCCATGCAGAGTTTATACTTCTCTAAAATCACAATTGTCAATAACTTTCTTGCGTGTTGTGAATGGTTACGAGTTGCACAAATTTAGAAAAATAAAATAATTTACATCTCGCTACTAATAACGACTCTAATTTGTTTTACTCCTCATCCACTATAGAAGACGTACAACTAGCAATTGAAAGGGGAAGAAAAATCCAGAGCAAAATTCAACGCGAGTCGCGATCAATATCCAAATCGCTACACTCAAACTAGCGCTACAAAACCACTAACGATAGAGCCCGGGTACGGTACACTCATCCGATGCCGCCATCTACCGGCAAAACGGGTGACAAAACGCATCAGACCTTAGCCTTCACAACATTCATTTCCTGTTCGGTTCGCAATCGAAGATTAATTAGGTTTCTAATTGCTTCTAGTATGGGAAAAGCGCAACGTTATGGATGGATAAGTGTGTGTGAGTGTGTTGTGTGTTTGAATGAGTATATGTGTGTGTGTGAATGATGAACGAACGGGTGGGTAGGAGCTGTTCGGAAAACGTGGGGCAAAAATGCAATCGGCACAAGACACAACGTCGAATGATCTCATTTATTTCTGTGGCGCTTTTGGACAGGAATAAGGAAATGGAACGCACACATACACACAAACACACACACATACACGTACATACAGGAACAGTAGACAGCTAACAATGATATTTTTTTTAACCCGATAAATAGAGTTTGTGTGAGCGAAAGGTAACTTTATACGCTATACAGAATAAAACAGTGCGAGCGATATGCTGATGAAGGAATACATACATACACACACATACACACACGGATATAAATTATGTTTTGCACTGATATATTACCATCCATTGAACATTGCTTTTCTGTTTCGTAGTGTGTGTAATTTTTTTTTATATCGAATAACGAAACCGATTCGTGTTTGTATGCGTGTCATTTGTGTGCTGCCTTTGTTCTTAATTTTCCAATCACTGTGAAAGGAGAATGTGGCAAGGAAAATCTCGAACAGAACAGAAGGAAGTGGAAAATAATGATTTTTTTCTTGCAAATCGGTGATAGACTTTAGGTTAGGTTAGGCGATTCATCAGGAGGAAGTGTAGGCAGTTACAAGGACACATTCACAGCCATAATTGGGTGCCAATTTGTCAAAATGGTTTTCATATTTTGTTTTGTTTTTTTTTGTTGTTGTTTTGTGTGTGTTGCGTAACAGATAAGCTCTTTTATTTCGATTTTTTAAAATATATTTTAAACATATAAGGTGTGCATAAAATGGAAGCCTTACAGATTTACTGCACGTTTGTTACAAGGAGAAAAAAAACACTCATAAACACACACACACACACACATACGTGTTACAGCCACATTCACATACATTCCGGAGGGAAGGGAGGGGTTTGGAATAAAATTGTTCCGTTGCCTGCCAGATGTTCGGTTGGATGGAGGGGAATAGGGGGAAGGGCTATGGGGCGGTCAAAATAATTCCTTTCTGTGAGAATGATTTGAAGAAAGAAGCGGAAAATGAACGGAACCATCTTGCAAATGCTAACCCAATCAGGTCTAAACAATAAACGGCTACACACACACACACACTGATGAAAAAGATGGCGGCAGTGTGTGCCGAGTGGTGGGAAAAATGCAACCCCCTAGAAGAGAACGAGTTGCGAATGAAGCGATGAAGAGAGGATGGAAAAGAAAGGAAAGGATGTAGGGAGGGAAAGGGAGGAAGCGAGAAGCGGGGATGTGAAACATAACAGTATCATTTCGAATCGCACACGCCATTTTGCACAATTGCGCACCGATAGGGAAAGGAAATTTAACATTGCAGCTGACATACTGCCGTTTTGTTCTCTATTTGCAGCGCCATTTCCGTTCTTGTAAGTGTGTGCAGGGGTGTGGGGGGGGGGGGGGGGTGAGGTAAGGGGGTTTGCTGTCAAGGGGGCGATCTTCTTGTGTTACGGCCGTTTTTTTTTATTCCTTCACCAAACATTTCACTGAATTTACTCCCACCATCCGCCTTGCACACACTCACAGGATGGTCATGAATTACACGGACTTTTGGGTTTTCCTTTTGTTTCCTTTCCCGAATGATGGATTTTCCAATCGAAAGCCCTCAGTCAGCAGTTTTGTTTTTGTTGCCTTTCATTTCATTTCCGATCAAATGCGGGATGGTTTGCAGGCGGATAGTATGACGGTGGGGGTACAATGAGGCTCACAGTGTTGAACACGAGCAGGATAAAGTTTTCCGATATGTATAGCGGTGGTTTGTTCGCAGCGTTTTATACAGCCAGCTTATTTGTCCTCTATTTCGTTAAGTTACATTTTGCATCTGGCAAACGGTCGGGTTAATAATTCAACTCCCAGAAGATTGTTGTACGGCACCGAAAAGGTTATTTTGCAAATTATTTTCTACTGTTTTGTAGCTTTTTTTCTAATCTGTTCCCTTAGTTTTGTGTTGGGCGATAGAATAGAGTGGACAATTCAGGTTGTGGTAGATAGGAAAAGGGGATGAAGAAGTGAGTAAGAAAGATAACTGGAACGACGACAGACAGACAGCAACACCGGAAAAAATGTCATACCAATTCGTACCAAGCTAGTTATTACAAAACAACATCGACAACAACGACAACAAC